>NC_069503.1:1149133149-1149425649 GCF_027579735.1 Bombina bombina | reverse complement strand
GCCATAGCAGCTGTTGCCTACCTCAAGGTAAGAGACTCTTCTAATCAAACCCATATAGGGTCTCTGTTTGGGAAAGCTAAGTTAGCTCCTAAGCCTGAACACACAATTCCCAGTCTTGAACTTTGTGGGGCTGTGCTAGCTGTAGAAATTGCAGATTTCATTCTGCGGGAGCTAGACATTCAGATAGATGACATCAAGTTCTACACAGACAGCAAAGTTGTTCTTGGCTACATATACAACCAGACCAAATGTTTCTATGTCTATGTCAGCAACCGTGTAGAAAGAAATAGGAAATCATCTAAGCCCAAACAATGGCATTATGTTCCATCTAAAAATTCTGAAATTCCATCTGAAATTAATCCTGCAGATCATGCCACCAGGCAGGTGTCTGCAAGTGTCTTTGCAAATTCTTCTTGGTTAACAGGTCCTGAATTCCTGCTGGATCATCCAGAAGAAACCACAGCTGATGTCTTCAGTCTTCTAGAACCTGATAACGATCCAGAGATTCGTCCTGAAATAAAAACCTTTGTCACCAGGGGGGCGGAGCCAACAGCCGAGGCAAGCAGAAGCACATTCACTGAGCTCCTAGGCCTTGATTCATAAAGTGTTGATTTTCTATAAATTACTAAATTATTCTCATAGGGGGTCTACCACTATCTACTTTATAATCCAAAGGGTTCTGACCTGAGAGGAAATATGCAGCGATACCGAGGTCTAATTGCTCATACAGGAGAGAGACGGTACACTGGGAGTAGCGAATTTAGTAGGCCTCCCGCTACTATTACTAACTCAATGTCCTATGGGACACGTCTTGAAAATTCTCTCCAGAAGGGGGAAGATCCTGGCACATTACTCGCCTTGTTGCAAGATTTTGAAAGGCGGATGACAGACTGTTTTGCTGATCTATCAGACTCCCTAAAGGCAGCATCGAAGTGTGCGATCACTAACGCACTAACTGACAAAGGCCCTGGAGATATGCAGCTAAGCTCACCTTTAGTCTGCCTGCCGATGAAGCTGCAACAACAACCTTCGCTGTGCTTCATAGCTAGCCACGACACAGATGTCTCATCACAAAACCGCAGCGACCCGATACTTCTAGCCACAGCCATAGAAATTTGCATCACAGCTTCGCCGGAGCAGATTCTGCAGAGAGCAGAGCCCCTTTGGCTGCCTAGTCCCAAACTTTTCCCCACGGCAAAAGAGACACACCGCTTGTTTCCTGACAGAGGTGGGCTGTTTGCTTGGTCTGGGGGAGAAATGGATCTATCGCCCCTGTCACAACCATGGAGCCAGTTGTGGAAGTCTCGAGCCCTCTTGTTGCAGAGTTCAGTCTATAGGGATGTGAACCAGAGGCCTGATCGTGTCCAAGGCGGTATGGACGTAATAACTCTGTATCGTAAGCCAGCTGTCACAAGAGTCTCTTACCTCATGGAGGAAGCTCCAACCTTTTTTCCAAGGGCCACGATGTTATATGTTAGATCGGGTGTCCTCCCTAGCCCTGCGGACTACACAACGCTTAATTTCAACAAGGAGCTTAAACCTGCGCATTGGAGCAAGCGAATCAGATGTGGAGTGGGCTAACTGAACTTTCCCCTCGCTGGTCGCCTGAGGACAGTCTGCTTTCTCTCAGTTCTTTTTCCCATAGGACATTATCTGGTTGTGTACTATTATAGGTTGCTAGCCAGCTCTATTGGGCATTAAACAGCTCTCCCTCTAAACTGTCTTATATGTGTCTGCATCAAGATTCTAACTCCACTTTTTACCCCATATGTCACTATTAGCTTAAAGCTACACATAGATCCCACGCAATCAGTCAAGTTACATCCATGATACAAGTCCCATCCATATAACTCTTACCCACATTCTCCATTACTTATTAATATGATATCATATAGTTCTTACTGTACTCCCCAATAGTTAGACACACCCTTAGGTCCTTTTTTGTTTATGCACGAGAGATATGGCATACAGTGTAAATCTCAGAAAAATCCTCTTTACCGTATACCTTGCTTATACTGCCTCCTCTTAGGTTACATAACTATATGTAGTGTAAGTTAGTGCCTACTATACGTAGTTGTAGTTTACTGGTAGTTAGGACTCATAAATAAGGAGGTTCTAGAGTTATGCCCTCTAGAAAAGATTGGGCATCGGAATGTACTATTACACTTTGATCTCAGCTTTTTCTTCATATTTTAAGCTATAATAATGTTATTAACAAGTTTTACTATATCATAGTTTGTGTGTTATACTCTGCAATAGCCTATCACTACTTATTATCTTAGCATGTTCGTGTATGTTTTTGAGGCCTTTATATCTAAACGCAAAGGAGTAGTTTAAGATGTTCTTGCCCATCCGTGAGAATAGCTACTTTACCCCCACTAACTTAACCCTCTAGTGTCACATAAATATCACCTGGAGAGTCTGCTGCACTAGGAGAGATATAGCTTATCTTTACTGTGGTATGTTTTTTAGGAGGCATACATAACAACATGTAACAAAACAATAGCCATCTAGGATATACAGCAATTTGGGAGATTATGCACAATGCCTTGGTATAGAATGTTCTGATTAGCATCAGTTTGTTATATTTATGTAATGCCAGATCTTTGCGAGAGATTTAAATATTTTATATAGGTAAAGTGCAGTAGTTTTGCATTCTGCAGTTAGGTATGCACATGCATATATAATATCTAGATGTAGGCAGGTGCTACTTATATTATTTTCACTACAATTTCTCTGGACTTTTATTTGGTTCCTCCTATACTGTTTACTTTTTTTTTTATACTTAATCATTACATAAGCTACTTAGTTTAACACTGTTTTGTTGTATTGACTAAGATACTAGGCAAGCTCTTATAGCTACTGCTAATTACCTTATTCTGCTATAAGCATTTTTATTGAAGCTGTCTGTCCTAACATTGACTGAATACTCCTACATAGATAACCTTGGCTTTGAGCACCTTGCTAAGTATACCATTATCCAGTAACAGACAGACTCTTAAGCTTCTCCAATTTAGTTTTCTTACCAATAGAGTTATGACAGGCATTTCAGCTTATCAATTTAAATTTATTTCGTTAACTGTATCATAGGCATAATACTACTTATCTATGTTATTTGTGTTTGATCTATATGCATAACGCTCTCTAAAAGTGTGCAATGTTATGGTTTTCTTATTCCTATTGTTCCATTTACTTGAAGTTTATAGGCATAGTTTATTTACTATTCAAAAACAAATTGATTGTTCGATACTATTCTCCTACCCACTGAGCTATATCAGAGACAGCATTGCTGCGTTTATAGACTAGAAATTCGTATGTCCTATTATACACTTTCATTATGTCACACATAAATTAGCGGACATCAGCCTATTAAGGTTAATTCTTATTGTATATTCTAACTGGTTATACAGTATCCAAGGATACTATAGAGTAAAGCTTATTACGGTCTACCATACTATATTACTTATAAGAGTTTACTCATATGGCTCCGCCCCTCCAAACCCCTCCAAACCCCCCCTCATTCTAAGAGCGGTGCTTACCCGCTGAAATTTGCCCTCCCCCCATAAAGTATATTCAGTCCTACTATTGTTGCAGCTCATCAAGAGCTACCTATCTGACCTCCAGTTAGCTACTATATTAATTGGTCACTTGGCTTAAAAATGAGCCCTCACTAGGTCAGTCACCTATGCTAATATACTAAAAAATCGAGGTTCCATCTGTCTATCTATGCTGAATTTTATGATTGTTGATATATGTTGCTTAATAATATTTTGATCTCTTTCTGTTATCAAAAGACGATTTATGTTTTATGTCTATTTTATAAAACCTCAATAAAAAATATTTAAAAAAAAAAAAAAAAAACCTTTGTCACCAGAACTGAACAAAGACTCGTCTTGGGCGCTTTGAATGTTTCTCCAAGTGGACAAGGCTTGTACGCACCACTGCAAGGTTAGTCTATATTGCACTCTGCTTTCACACAAAGCCCACAGATGCTCACTGTCAAGGTTGGCACATGTTCCAAAAGTTTCTTTCTGCAAAAGATATTGCTGAAGGTGAACTGTTCATAATATGCAGTGTACAACAGGATGTCTTTGGCTCAGAAAGTAAATGTATCGGTGACAAGAGGAACATTCCAAAAAAACAGTCCAATGGCTAGCCTGAACCCATTCATTGATGATGATGGCATGTTAAGGGTTGGAGGACGTTTAAACAAGGCTAAATTGGGAGGTCAAGAACAGAATCCTCTCATTATACCTGCTCGCAATCATATCGCCACTTTGCTCATACGGCACTACCACAAAGGGGTTAAGCACCAAGGAAGACACTTCACAGAGGGTGTCATAAGAGCTTTGAATTATAGGAGCAAAAAGACAGATTACGGCTACACTGCACAGCTGTGTTCGGTGCCATAAACTAATAGGTAAACATCAGCAACAGCAAATATCAGATTTTCCAGCTGACAGGTTAAGTACTGACCCACCTTTCACTCATGTTGGTTTGGATGTCTTTGGACCATGGATGGTAACAGCTCTCAGAACTCGAGGTGGCCAAGCAAATAGCAAACGAAGGGCAGTGCTGTTCACTTGCATGAGTGTGCGTGCAGTACACATTGAAGTAATAGAATATATGGATGCCAGAAGTTTCATTAATGCTCTAAGGCGATACCTTGCCTAATTTTGTTGAAGCCTGTTGAGAGTTACATCTCAACTCTAGGCCAATTCAAGATCTTTTAGCTGAAAAGGGCTATACATGGATTTTCAATCCTCCTCATTCTTCCAACATGGGTGGCTCATGAGAAAGAATGATAGACATCACACGTAAAATACTGGACTCCAAGCTTATGGACTTAAACTCCACAAGACTCACCCATGAGATTCTAACCACCTTCCTGGCAGAAGCATCTGCCATAATCAATTCAAGACCCCTTGTTCCAGTGTCTGTAGATCCAGAGACCCCAACTCTCCTTACTTCAGCTACTCTTCTTACCCAGAAGTGTGGGTCTGTTCCTGTTCCACATGGAGAATTTAAAACAGGATATCTGTGCTACAATCAGTGGAAGTGAGTACAACACCTTGCCAACTGCTTTTGGAATCATTGAAAGATGGAGTATCTCTCTACTCTGCAAGGACGCAGGAAATGGCAACGTCTGAACCCTAACATCAAGGTTGGAGATCTTGTTCTCCTCAAGGACCAGCAAGCTGAAAGAATAGAATGGCCCATGGGACTGATTGTAAAGAGCATTCCTAGTGATGATGGTAAGGAGCGTAAGGTGGAGGTGAAAGTTGCAAGACAAGGGACTATAAAAACTTTCATCAGACCGATCACGGAACTTATTTAGCTCTTGCCCTTTGGAGACTGAGCTTACTTACGTATGCTGTTGGATTCTTCCTGTGACTTCAAGAAGGAAGCATCTCGAACTTTAATTGACACAAGTTGAAGCCTTATATTATAGTTGTTGTTGCATTATATGTATGTTCTCCTTATCTCTTTCAGGTCTTCAAGACATGTGGGCAAATTACATTGTTATGCATAACTTCCATTACGATTTAAATAGTGACATTTACTATGCCAGACGGGGAGTGTGCCGCCCCAATGGGGCATAGAATATGACATAGCCTCTGTTAATATTCATGCTGATATAGTTAAGAAATTATATAGTTTTTCTATGCCATTTAAAAAAAAAAAACTACTCTGTTTTATTCTGTGCTGCCATATAGTGACCTTTTTTGGTAACGCTCCTGTTTTCTGTGGTACCTTCCCTCAGACCTATTATGCATTTCCCTTATGTGTATTGCTCCGCCCTTCTTGTTCGGCGGTGTCTTCCTGTGTCATGGCTGCAGCTAACAGGCCTCATGTAACCTGCATGTAACAAGGACTCATGTTAATTACATTGCACACTATGAACAGTATCAACTTTTGACTGCTTAAATACTGTAACCATTCATCTGCTGTATCTTATTATCTGCTGTAACACGATATTCAGAATAAAGCAACTTTGTGGATGCACAAGGTATTGGTGAGTTCAGCAATCTGACAAGGATTGTCTGCAGTGATTGTATCTTCTTATACAGGCCAGGCATAGAGGTCTCAGCAAGGGATAGATCACTATCACAACTATCTGAGTCAGAATACAAAGAGAAGGACACAAAAAGTGGAACCAGAGCAAGTAATTGTGGCAACAATCCAATTCAACGTCAGCACTAGCAACAATAAAAGTAGAGGATACAATACACAGCACCTAATGAAATTAAGATCACAAGTCAGGGATTTTGACTCTTAAAACGCAAGAAGAATAAGGCTAGTAAAAGAAATTTATTAAAAAAACACAGAAATAATTCCCACCAGATATTTTTTGTCACCCCATTAAATAATCAATTTAATCAAATTGAATCAATATTGAAAGACAACATAGATATCCTGAGGTTGGACTCTAAACTTAACACTATTTGGAGAAAGGCTGTAAGTTTGTATCCAGAAGAGCTCCAACCATAGGATCCCAGGTCTACAAACCACAAAAGATGGGCAGAGAAATTTGGCTTTCAAGAAAATGTTTCTTCAGATGCGGCAGACACCCGTGTATGGCATGTGAACATGTATTTGTGGGTAAAGAGTTTATCTCCACAACAGAAGGTAACAGGTTTGATATGAACTTTAGACTTGATTGTTGCTCTAAATACGTAGTATATCTAATTTACATGTGCAATATGTAACAAGCAATACACAGGTTGCACTAGTCGCAACCTTAAAGGGACAGTAAAGTCAAAAAAAATATTTCATGATTTGAATAGGGCATGTAATTTTAAACAACTTTCCAATTTACTTTTATTACCAATTTTGCTTTTTTCTCTTGGTATTCTTAGTTGAAAGCTAAATCTAGGAGGTTCATGTGCTAATTTCTTAGACCTTAAAGACTGCCTCTAATCTGAAAGCATTTTGACAGTTTTTCACCACTAGAGGGCGTTAGTTCTTGTGTTTCATATAGATAACATTGAGCTCAGGCACGTGAAGCTCCTAGGAGCAAGCACTGATTTTCAAAAAATGCAAGTCTGTCAAAAGAACTGAAATAAGGGGGCAGTTTGCAGAGGCATAGATACAAGGTAATCACAGAGTTAAAAATTATATTAATATAACAGTGTTTGTTATGCAAAATTGAGGAATGGGTAATACAGGGATTATCTACATTTTTAAACAACAAAAATTCTGGTGTTTACTGTCCCTTTAAAGACAGAATAAGGGAATATCTGTCATCCATTGAAAAAAAGCCAGCCAAAACCCATCCTGAAGGTAAAAAATCTCTTAGATATCAAGCTATAGATTTTGTCCTATTTCAACTGAGAGGTGGAGATCAATTCAAAAGATTACTTGACAAAGAGGTCCAGGGGATCTTCAAACTTAATACAAGGGAACCACTCGGAATAAACTTGAGATGGGACATAGATCTATATCAGGGGCCATAATCAAACTACAATTGATGACAAGAGTATTGTCATCAAGCATCTATACTAAATGTTTTTTGTTCAGTGTAAGGGGCCTATTTATCAAGCCGTCAACCGCAAATACGCTGGAATTTTGCAGCGTAATTGTGGAGAGCTTGATTCGCCTTAGTTATCAAAGCCTACAGACCGGCAAAAGTAGAATTTTGTGATGTAACATACGATCCGCCGGTCTCAGTCCGACACAGATCGATGCTTACGTCATTTCGGCACTATCTGACTACTTTTGCTAGTTAACAAATACCTACCAGGTACGCTCGCCACTATTCCAGCCCAGCGTACCTGGTTTTCAATCCGCTGCCCTGGAGGCGGCAGATGCCATAGAAATCAATGGGAGTCTGAAAGCAGTGAAAGCTTATGTTCGCTGCTGCCCGATATCCCATTGATTACTATGGGAGAATAAAAGTTATGTTTACACCTAACACCCTAATATGTACCCCAAGTCTAAACACCCCTAATCTGCCGCATGACACCGCCGCTACCTACATTATACTTATTAACCCCTAATCTGCTGCCCCGAAACCGCCGCCACCTACATAAAGTTATTAACCCCTAAACCTCCGCTCCCGGAGCCCACCGCCACGCTAATAAAGTTATTAACCCCTAAACCGCCAGCCCTCCACATCGCCATAAACTAAATTAACTTTTAACCCCTAAACCTAACAACCTGCTAACTTTATATTAAATATTAACTCATCCCTATCTTATAATAAATGTAAACTTACCTTTAGATTTAAATTAAACTATTAATTAACCTACCCTAACTATTATACTAAAAATACATTAAACTACATTAAATTAATAATTAATCTAACCTATTATAATAAAATTACATTCAACTATATTAAATTAATAATTAATCTAACCTAACTTTTATACTAAAATTACATAAAACTACAAATTAAATTAACTATATTATATATTTAAACACCTAACCCTACTCAAATAATTTAAATCTACACTAAAAAAGTTACAAAAAAACTAACTAAGTTGCAAAAAATAACAAACACTAAGTTGCACAAAAAAAAAACACTAAGTTACAAAAAATAAAAAATAAATTATCAAAGCTTTAAACTAATTACACCTTATTTAAGGGCCCTATGAAAAAAAAGCCCCCCCCCCCCCCCAAAATAAAAAAAAAACCCTAACCTACAATAAACTACAAATAACCCTTAAAAGGGCCTTTTGCGGGGCATTGCCCCAAAGTAATCAGCTCTTTTACCTGTAAAAAAAAAATACAAATACCCCCCCAACAGTAAAACCCACCATCCACACAACCAACCCCCCAAATAAAAACCTAATCTAAAAAAACCTAAGCTCCCCATTGCCCTGAAAAGGGCATTTGTATGGGCATTGCCCTTAAAAGGGCATTTAGCTCTATTGCAGCCCAAGTCCTAATCTAAGAAAGTGTCTTCTAAAAACTGACAGTAGGTTTTGGGAGTTAATGTTGAGTCCATTTTCAACAAGAAAAGGTCCAACTAGCTCATCTTTAATAATACCAGCCCATACCAGTAGTGGAGCTCTGTGCCCATTACTGATTCCAGGAACGGCCATCCATCTGGTGTGTCAAGAGTCACTCTTGTGACGGACTTTGGCTACCATGACTGGGTAGCTCCCCCAATGGATCCTCCTGATGCCTGGAATCTACCGCTATTTAGCGGGGGAAGGGATTCTAGCAGGGCCCACCCAAATAACTAGACAGACTAGCATTCAGGTGAAAACACAAAGTACCCTTTATTGGTAAAAACACACAAGATTTATACAAAAACTGATCTTGATAACAAGCCTTATCTGACCCTCACATCTCCCGCGATTCCCGCCCCTTCAGACAGACTGGCACCTCCATTGTGTCCATTGTTCCCCAGCGTCCAGCGGTACAAGGATGCAGTATTCGGGGTGATTCCCGGGGGAGTGGCGGCCCTTCCAAGGTGTCATTGGAAAGCCCCTGGCCCCCAGCTACTTCGGTCAAAAAAGCACCTTGATCCATGAGGGGGGGTCGGAGTTATGGCTTATCCAACATACAACGGGCAGGCCATTGAAAAAGGGGTAATGAGGGGGGTCCGAAACCCCCTGTTTCTGAGAGAGCTCTCCCCTGTAAATCACCCCACCTCTGGTCCTCCCCAGAGGTAGTAATTCCCCAAAGAGTATAGCTTTGGGACAAAGGACTGCTGGAGCAACCTGGGATAAAGGGGGCCGGGGATCTGTGCTGATGCGGTCGGCCCGCAGATCCATGGGGCCGGCTAGCCGAAGGGCGGTCTGTTGAATAGGGCTCGGAAACCCCAGTTCCCAATGGATCTCACCTCCAGCAATTGGCCCACCTCTTGCCCTCCCCACGGGGTACCCATCCCCAAGAGAGCAGAGCTCTGGGGCAAGGGGCCTTCGAAGCTGCCGGAGGTAAAATGCTCCGGAGGGTGCTAGTTGCGGAGGCTGGCCAGTAGATCCAGGGGCCCGGCCGGCCAGATAGCGATGTGTTGGTCAGAGACCAGCTCTTTCAAGATCAGGTGGACATTTGATAACAAGGGAAACCAAAGCTCTGGGAGATCGCGTTTGCTCTGAGGAGCCTAAAATGACTGAGAAACAACAGGGAGATAGGGGAAGGGGGTAGGAGATATAAACCACATATGTGCTGTTGCATGACAACCTGTGTTGAATCTTGTACCGTTGGTTGGAATGTGGATGCTGGAATGTATATCCCATCTGCATCCAATTACAGGTAATGCAGTCCCCACATTTGGAACATCCTTTCTTTACAGATTTGAGCCATGTGTCCTTCTGATAGGATTCCTTGGGGTCAGTTTTGACCAAGATGTCACGGATATTCCTTGCTTGTCTGTAAACCATTCATGGGGGTCTTTGTCTCCAATTCGAGAGGGTTCTGTCCGTCAGTAATACATCCCACTGTTTCTGAACTGCCCCAGTGATGTGGGTATGTTCAGATGTGAATGTCGTGACAAAATTTAAAATTGGGTTCAATGTGTTTTTCTGATCACTTTTCTTGTTAAGCAGTGTCCCTTGAGAATGGTGTTCCAACTTACCTCTTGCCACCTCTATGTCATCCAATGAATACCCTCTCGCCTGTAATTTGATGCACATGCACAGGTATCGAACTGCTGTTGGAGGATTTGTGGTTAGCGAGTTCCTGTCTGTGGGTTTGGTATAAAGGGATATTAAGATCTAGAAAGTGTACACTCTGTTTGCTGTACTCTAACTTGAATCTAAGAGATTCGGAGAGTCGGTGTGATTCATCTCAGACACCCACTGTAGTAATTGTGCTGCTGTCCCTGTCCATATTTTCTTCATACATTGCACATATTATATGTTGACATATACATATTTTTACTACTATCTTTTTGTCCATTGCTAACAGTGATTTTTCGCATGATAAACTTTTTTTAATTTGACGCTACAGCCATCAACAACGACATACCCGGAGTTCCAGCCAGTCATGCGCAGTATAAGGCATGCTAATTAGCCATGTGTTTGACCCGATGCTCTACGAAGGTTGTTTATTCTGATGACGGTGTAATCTGCACCAATGATAGCTCACGCAACAGACCAGAAGGGGTGTGGCTTCGCATGCACGCGTGTTCGATTTCCAGAACAGCGTTCTCATTATTGGGCACATTAAAGACACACAGGGTATATAAGGCTTCAGCGTCTGAGGTTTTTAACAGACTTCCGGATGTCAGGTTACTTCCTCTGCCTGATGCACGAGTGAATCCATTTGAAAAAGGTGCCAGTTAGGTACCAAAATGTCATGGGATCTTTTATATTCTGATATGCTCCAATAAAAGCTAAGTTTTATACAGAATATCCAGTGAGTGCTGTCTTTCTATGCAAGACTGTGTTTACCCCTGACAAGGTGGCTGGTGTCTCAAAATTGGAGATTGGAGTGCAGGCCCTTTCTACTGTACTATATATATTACATGTGCATATGTGTGTGTGTGTATATATAGTATATGTGTGTATGTATATAGTGTGTTTGTGTATGTGTGTGTATGTATGTGTGTATGTATATAGTGTGTTTGTGTATGTATATATATATGTGTGTGTGTGTGTATATAGTGTGTTTGTGTATGTGTGTGTATGTATATAGTGTGTTTATTTATGTATATATATATGCGTGTATGTATATAGTGTGTTTGTGTATGTATATATATATATATATATATATATATCTGTGTATGTATATAGTGTGTTTGTGTATGTGTGTGTATGTATATAGTGTGTTTGTGTATGTGTGTGTATGTATATAGTGTGTTTGTGTATGTATATATATATATGTGTGTATGTGTGTGTATGTATATAGTGTGTTTGTGTATGTGTGTGTATGTATATAGTGTGTTTATTTATGTATATATATATGCGTGTATGTATATAGTGTGTTTGTGTATGTGTGTGTATGTATATATATATATATATATATATATATACAGTATATATACACGTAGATAGATAAAAAAAGATAGTTAGATAGATCTGTATATATTCATATAGATATATAAGTATAGATTTATATTTTACAAAAAAATATATACAGATATATACAGAAATATCTATTTAAAAATAAAAATAATATTTTCTTCTAAACATAGGAGTCTCAAGTATTCCTCACACACCTCTGGCTTTAGCACAGCTAAACTGCTTGTACAATGCTGCCCCCTGCAGATTTGCGGCCAATTAGCCGCTAGCAGGCGGTGTCAATCAGCCCGATTGTATGTGATCGGGCGAAGTGATGTCCTCAGTCTCAGAGGAGGTGTACTAGTTAAGGAGAAGCGGTCCCAATAACCTATTTTACCTTCTGGAGTGTATTAAATTAGTTACAGGCAGCTCCTTGCTCCTTTACCTTTATGTTGTCATCTGAAATAGCTGATTTTGCCAACTAAAAACAGCACCTACACTAAAAATATGAATAGGCTATGTAAACAAGAGTTAGCAGCAGCCCAGCAGGGGGGTAGAAAAGACAGAACCTAAAATGGTAATAAAAATCATCTTTTGTGTATAGACAAAGAGATAAGGAGGCTTGTAGAAAAATTAGATAAGGTCTGCTCTTTCTGCAAGCTCAACACTTTTGAATGGGTTGTGGTTTCAATTAGAAAAAACAGCTGTTTCATATACAAAAATAAACCAGAAGGAAAAAAATTCCCTGTACATTTTATGCTCTTCAGCTGGTATAACAAGTCATTTGAAAAAACATTAAAGGGATATGAAAGCCACAATTTTTCTTTCATGATTCAGCTTGAGAATGCGATTTTAAACAACTTTCTAATTTACTTCTATTTACTATCTAATTTACTATCAATTTTTCTTTGTTCGCTTTGTATCTTTTGTTGAAAAGAAGGGACGTATTCTTAGACGTTGGCCCATTTCTGGAGCACTATTTGGCAGCCGTTTTGCAAGAGCACTAGAGGGCAGCACTGCTTCCTGTCATGTAGTGCTGCAGATGCTACCTAGGTATCTCTATAACACACAATATTATGCATTAGCAAGAGCACTAGATAACAGCACTATTACCTGTCATGTAGTGCTACAGATACTATCTAGGTATCTCTATAACACATAATATTATACATTAGCAAGAGCACTAGATAACAGCACTATTACCTGTCATGTAGTGCTACAGATACTACCTAGGTATCTCTATAACACACAATATTATACATTAGCAAGAGCACTAGATAACAGCACTATTACCTGTCATGTAGTGCTGCAGATACTACCTAGGTATCTCTATAACACACAATATTATACATTAGCAAGAGCACTAGATAACAGCACTATTACCTGTCATGTAGTGCTACAGATGCTACCTAGGTATCTCTATAACACAATATTATACATTAGCAAGAGCACTAGATAACAGCACTATTACCTGTCATGTAGTGCTACAGATACTACCTAGGTATCTCTATAACACAATATTATACATTAGCAAGAGCACTAGATAACAGCACTATTACCTGTCATGTAGTGCTACAGATACTACCTAGGTATCTCTATAACACACAATATTATACATTAGCAAGAGCACTAGATAACAGCACTATTACCTGTCATGTAGTGCTACAGATACTACCTAGGTATCTCTATAACACACAATATTATACATTAGCAAGAGCACTAGATAACAGCACTATTACCTGTCATGTAGTGCTACAGATGCTACCTAGGTATCTCTATAACACAATATTATACATTAGCAAGAGCACTAGATAACAGCACTATTACCTGTCATGTAGTGCTACAGATACTACCTAGGTATCTCTATAACACAATATTATACATTAGCAAGAGCACTAGATAACAGCACTATTACCTGTCATGTAGTGCTACAGATACTACCTAGGTATCTCTATAACACACAATATTATACATTAGCAAGAGCACTAGATAACAGCACTATTACCTGTCATGTAGTGCTACAGATACTACCTAGGTATCTCTATAACACATAATATTATACATTAGCAAGAGCACTAGATAACAGCACTATTACCTGTCATGTAGTGCTACAGATACTACCTAGGTATCTCTATAACACACAATATTATACATTAGCAAGAGCACTAGATAACAGCACTATTACCTGTCATGTAGTGCTACAGATACTACCTAGGTATCTCTATAACACAATATTATACATTAGCAAGAGCACTAGATAACAGCACTATTACCTGTCATGTAGTGCTACAGATGCTACCTAGGTATCTCTATAACATAATATTATACATTAGCAAGAGCACTGGATAACAGCACTTTTACCGGTCATGTAGTGCTACAGATACTACCTAGGTATCTTTATAACACAATATTATACATTAGCAAGAGCACTAGATAACAGCACTATTACCTGTCATGTAGTGCTACAGATACTACCTAGGTATCTCTATAACACATAATATTATACATTAGCAAGAGCACTAGATAACAGCACTATTACCTGTCATGTAGTGCTACAGATACTACCTAGGTATCTCTATAACACACAATATTATACATTAGCAAGAGCACTAGATAACAGCACTATTACCTGTCATGTAGTGCTACAGATACTACCTAGGTATCTCTATAACACACAATATTATACATTAGCAAGAGCACTATATAACAGCACTATTACCTGTCATGTAGTGCTACAGATACTACCTAGGTATCTCTATAACACACAATATTATACATTAGCAAGAGCACTAGATAACAGCACTATTACCTGTCATGTAGTGCTACAGATACTACCTAGGTATCTCTATAACACACAATATTATATATGAGCAAGAGCACTAGATAACAGCACTATTACCTGTCATGTAGTGCTACAGATACTACCTAGGTATCTCTATAACACAATATTATACATTAGCAAGAGCACTAGATAACAGCACTATTACCTGTCATGTAGTGCTGCAGATGCTACCTAGGTATCTCTATAACACACAATATTATGCATTAGCAAGAGCACTAGATAACAGCACTATTACCTGTCATGTAGTGCTACAGATACTACCTAGGTATCTCTATAACACATAATATTATACATTAGCAAGAGCACTAGATAACAGCACTATTACCTGTCATGTAGTGCTACAGATACTACCTAGGTATCTCTATAACACACAATATTATACATTAGCAAGAGCACTAGATAACAGCACTATTACCTGTCATGTAGTGCTGCAGATACTACCTAGGTATCTCTATAACACACAATATTATACATTAGCAAGAGCACTAGATAACAGCACTATTACCTGTCATGTAGTGCTACAGATGCTACCTAGGTATCTCTATAACACAATATTATACATTAGCAAGAGCACTAGATAACAGCACTATTACCTGTCATGTAGTGCTACAGATACTACCTAGGTATCTCTATAACACAATATTATACATTAGCAAGAGCACTAGATAACAGCACTATTACCTGTCATGTAGTGCTACAGATACTACCTAGGTATCTCTATAACACACAATATTATACATTAGCAAGAGCACTAGATAACAGCACTATTACCTGTCATGTAGTGCTACAGATACTACCTAGGTATCTCTATAACACACAATATTATACATTAGCAAGAGCACTAGATAACAGCACTATTACCTGTCATGTAGTGCTACAGATGCTACCTAGGTATCTCTATAACACAATATTATACATTAGCAAGAGCACTAGATAACAGCACTATTACCTGTCATGTAGTGCTACAGATACTACCTAGGTATCTCTATAACACAATATTATACATTAGCAAGAGCACTAGATAACAGCACTATTACCTGTCATGTAGTGCTACAGATACTACCTAGGTATCTCTATAACACACAATATTATACATTAGCAAGAGCACTAGATAACAGCACTATTACCTGTCATGTAGTGCTACAGATACTACCTAGGTATCTCTATAACACATAATATTATACATTAGCAAGAGCACTAGATAACAGCACTATTACCTGTCATGTAGTGCTACAGATACTACCTAGGTATCTCTATAACACACAATATTATACATTAGCAAGAGCACTAGATAACAGCACTATTACCTGTCATGTAGTGCTACAGATACTACCTAGGTATCTCTATAACACAATATTATACATTAGCAAGAGCACTAGATAACAGCACTATTACCTGTCATGTAGTGCTACAGATGCTACCTAGGTATCTCTATAACATAATATTATACATTAGCAAGAGCACTGGATAACAGCACTTTTACCGGTCATGTAGTGCTACAGATACTACCTAGGTATCTTTATAACACAATATTATACATTAGCAAGAGCACTAGATAACAGCACTATTACCTGTCATGTAGTGCTACAGATACTACCTAGGTATCTCTATAACACATAATATTATACATTAGCAAGAGCACTAGATAACAGCACTATTACCTGTCATGTAGTGCTACAGATACTACCTAGGTATCTCTATAACACACAATATTATACATTAGCAAGAGCACTAGATAACAGCACTATTACCTGTCATGTAGTGCTACAGATACTACCTAGGTATCTCTATAACACACAATATTATACATTAGCAAGAGCACTATATAACAGCACTATTACCTGTCATGTAGTGCTACAGATACTACCTAGGTATCTCTATAACACACAATATTATACATTAGCAAGAGCACTAGATAACAGCACTATTACCTGTCATGTAGTGCTACAGATACTACCTAGGTATCTCTATAACACACAATATTATATATGAGCAAGAGCACTAGATAACAGCACTATTACCTGTCATGTAGTGCTACAGATACTACCTAGGTATCTCTATAACACAATATTATACATTAGCAAGAGCACTAGATAACAGCACTATTACCTGTCATGTAGTGCTACAGATGCTACCTAGGTATCTCTATAACATAATATTATACATTAGCAAGAGCACTAGATAACAGCACTATTACCTGTCATGTAGTGCTACAGATACTACCTAGGTATCTCTATAACACACAATATTATACATTAGCAAGAGCACTATATAACAGCACTATTACCTGTCATGTAGTGCTACAGATGCTACCTAGGTATCTTTATAACACAATATTATACATTAGCAAGAGCACTAGATAACAGCACTATTACCTGTCATGTAGTGCTACAGATACTACCTAGGTATCTCTATAACACATAATATTATACATTAGCAAGAGCACTAGATAACAGCACTATTACCTGTCATGTAGTGCTACAGATACTACCTAGGTATCTCTATAACACACAATATTATACATTAGCAAGAGCACTAGATAACAGCACTATTACCTGTCATGTAGTGCTACAGATACTACCTAGGTATCTCTATAACACACAATATTATACATTAGCAAGAGCACTATATAACAGCACTATTACCTGTCATGTAGTGCTACAGATGCTACCTAGGTATCTCTATAACACAATATTATACATTAGCAAGAGCACTAGATAACAGCACTATTACCTGTCATGTAGTGCTACAGATACTACCTAGGTATCTCTATAACACACAATATTATACATTCGCAAGAGCACTAGATAACAGCACTATTACCTGTCATGTAGTGCTACAGATGGTACCTAGGTATCTCTATAACACACAATATTATACATTAGCAAGAACACTAGATAACAGCACTATTACCTGTCATGTAGTGCTACAGATACTACCTAGGTATCTCTATAACACAGTATTATACATTAGCAAGAGCACTAGATAACAGCACTATTACCTGTCATGTAGTGCTACAGATACTAACTAGGTATCTCTATAACACATAATATTATACATTAGCAAGAGCACTAGATAACAGCACTATTACCTGTCATGTAGTGCTACAGATACTACCTAGGTATCTCTATAACACACAATATTATACATTAGCAAGAGCACTAGATAACAGCACTATTACCAGTCATGTAGTGCTACAGATACTACCTAGGTATCTCTATAACACATAATATTATACATTAGCAAGAGCACTAGATACCAGCACTATTACCTGTCATGTAGTGCTACAGATACTACCTAGGTATCTCTATAACACAATATTATACATTAGCAAGAGCACTAGATAACAGCACTATTACCAGTCATGTAGTGCTACAGATACTACCTAGGTATCTCTTAAACACAATATTATACATTAGCAAGAGCACTAGATAACAGCACTATTACCTGTCATGTAGTGTTACAGATACTACCTAGGTATCTCTATAACACAATATAGACATTAGCAAGAGCACTAGATAACAGCACTATTACCTGTCATGTAGTGTTACAGATACTACCTAGGTATCTCTATAACACACAGTATTATACATTAGCAAGAGCACTAGATAACAGCACTGCTTCCTGTCATGTAGTGCTACAGATACTACCTAGGTATCTCTATAACACATATTATACATTAGCAAGAGCACTAGATAACAGCACTATTACCTGTCATGTAGTGCTACAGATACTACCTAGGTATCTCTATAACACACAATATTATACATTAGCAAGAGCACTAGATAACAGTACTATTACCTGTCATGTAGTGCTACAGATACTACCTAGGTATCTCTATAACACACAATATTATACATTAGCAAGAGCACTAGATAACAGCACTATTACCTGTCATGTAGTGCTACAGATACTACCTAGGTATCTCTATAACACATAATATTATACATTAGCAAGAGCACTAGATAACAGCACTATTACCTGTCATGTAGTGCTACAGATACTACCTAGGTATCTCTATAACACACAATATTATACATTAGCAAGAGCACTAGATAACAGCACAATTACCTGTCATGTAGTGCTACAGATGCTACCTAGGTATCTCTATAACACACAATATTATACATTAGCAAGAGCACTAGATAACAGCACTGTTACTTGTCATGTAGTGCTACAGATGCTACCTAGGTATCTCTATAACACACAATATTATACATTAGCAAGAGCACTAGATAACAGCACTATTACCTGTCATGTAGTGCTACAGATACTACCTAGGTATCTCTATAACACACAATATTATACATTAGCAAGAGCACTAGATAACAGCACTATTACCTGTCATGTAGTGTGTTACGGTTACCCTTAGTCTCGCTGAGAGATGGACCGCTTAGTAGCCTGGATCCCTATTGCTAAAGAGGGGAGAAGCTGCTTTCCATAGTATTCTATATGAGTCTCGCAAATATAGAATAATCTCCCTTAGCTGCAGTACCGCTAGGATACCCTTCTGCCCACAAAAACGAGTCAACGCTGCGATTGAGGGTCAAACAAGAACTCAGGACTGGGATGCCCAGCCTGCTTTTTATTAAGGTTACATGCACACAGGGCACTCCCAGGGGGAGAGGGGGGGAAGCACAAAATCCCCCATCACACATTTAGATAGAGAGCACTGTCCTTTGACAGGCCACAATAGGATTACAGTACTTAAGATAACAAGTTTACAAGTTCATCTTATCAATTAGCAGTCTGGCTCCAGAGGTGATTAGACAATAGTTTCTAAAAGCTGAAAAAAAAGAGTTAACTCTTTATGAAATGATACTTGTTACGGTTTTCTTGGAGCCCTTCTTAGGCGCTGGCTTGCTGGTTCAGGCATTGCTGCTGGGAAATAAGCTCTTCACAACAAAATAACTAATGCTTCTGTAACAGTGCTCCCTTTCTGTGGAACACTCTGGCAGACACGGTCTGACCCCTTTTCGGGGCAGACTAAGGCTGTCCAGACCGCTGATTATGCGGGGCTGAGGTCGGTTTGTCTGGACAACCCGTCGGCGTTGCCATTCTGTTTCCCAGGTCTGTAAGTAATGGTGAAATTGAAGGGTTGCAACGATAAGCTCCAACGTAATAGCCTGCCGTTATCTCCAGAGACCCGGTTCAGCCACACCAACGGGTTATGGTCGGTGACCAGAGTGAACTCCTGACCATATAAATAGGGAGTCAATTTCTTTAATGCCCACACCAAAGCCAAACACTCCTTTTCGACCGCTGCATAGCTGACTTCGCGGGGCAGGAGCTTCCGGCTGATGTAGGCAACTGGATGCTCCCCTCCATCTTCGCCTACTTGGCTGAGGACGGCTCCCAGCCCGAACATGGAAGCATCTGTATGGACGATAAAACGTTTGTTAAGGGCTGGGGCCGCCAAGACAGGAGCGTTAATTAGAGCATTTTTGAGAGCCTGGAAAGCCGTTTCACAGTGGGGAGACCACAGGACCTGTCGAGGTAAGTTCTTCTTGGTCAAGTCAGTCAGGGGTTTGGCAAGTGTGCTGTAGTCTGGTACGAACCGTCTATAGTACCCTGCCGTGCCCAGGAAGGCTAGGACCTGAGTCTTAGTGATGGGGGTGGGCCAATTGGCGACAGCTTCTATTTTGGCCGGCTCTGGTCGCTGCTTTCCACACCCCACCCGGTGACCCAGGTACTGTACCTCGGCCATCCCAAAGTGGCATTTTTCTGGCTTCAGAGTCAGGCCAGCAGCCCGGATCTGATCCAGAACCATTCCCACATGAGCTAAGTGGTCCTCCCAGGACTCACTGTGGATCGCTATGTCGTCCAGGTAGGCGCAAGCAAAACTCTGGAAGCCATCCAGGAGCCTATCCACCAAGCGCTGGAATGTAGCTGGGGCATTCTTCATCCCAAACGGCATTACCCTAAACTGATATAAGCCGAATGGGGTGACGAATGCCGACTTGGGGATAGCCTCCGGGGCCAGGGGAATCTGCCAGTAACCTTTGCAGAGGTCAATAGTGGTCAGGTAATTTCCCCTGGCTATACGATCGAGTAGCTCGTCTACCCTGGGCATAGGGTAAGCGTCCGTCACGGTATTTTCATTGAGCCTCCGATAGTCTACGCAGAACCGGGTGGTCCCATCTTTCTTGGGCACCAAGACAACTGGGGAGGCCCAGGGACTATCGGAGGGCTCAATTACCCTGAGCTGGAGCATCTCATCGATCTCCTTCTTCATTCCTGTCCTAACTGCTTCGGGGATTCGGTACGGAGCCTGGCGCAAGGGAGCTTGTCCCGGAGTATCTACCTGGTGGGTGGTTAAAGTAGTGTACCCTGGCTTCGGGGAGAAGGTGAGGTGTTTAGACTGGAGGAGTTGGTTGAGCTGCTCCCTTTCAGTGGGGCTAAGTCGGTCCCCTATCTGAACCTGCGCCACTATACCTGTGGGGAGGCTCTTTTCTAATAGGTCTGGAATGGGTAAACTGTCGGGGTCTTCCTGAGGGGAACAACATACGGCCGTCACGTTCTCTGGCCGCTCAAAATATTCCTTGAGCATGTTTACATGGAATGTCTTTCTAAGATTGTTGTCGTGGCAGCTAGCTATCACATAAGTGGTGTCTCCCCTTTTCTCTACGATCTGGTAGGGACCCTGCCAGGACGCCTGCAATTTGTCTGTCTTCACCGGCTTAAGTACTAACACCTTTTGTCCTATGGTGAAGATTCTCTTTCTGGCCCCCCGATCGTACCATACTTTCTGTCTTCTCTGGGCCAACTGGAGATTAGCCCGCACGGATTTGGCTAATTGCTCCATTCGGTCCCTGAGTTCCAGCACGTATGGCACAATGGGGACACCGTCAGCCTCCATCTCTCCCTCCCAGTGCTCCCGGATCAGGTTTAGGGGTCCCCGTACCTTTCTTCCGTAGAGCAACTCGAAGGGAGAGAACCCTGTCGTTTCCTGGGGCACCTCCCGATAAGCAAATAGGAGGTGCGGCAGGAAGCGTTCCCAGTCTCGGTATTCCTGAGTGAACGTCTTGAGCATTTGCTTGAGGGTCCCATTGAACCTCTCACACAGCCCGTTCGTCTGGGGGTGGTATGGGGAGCTCAGGAGGGACTTAATTTTGCAAACCTGCCAGAGTTGTTGGGTCAATTCAGCCGTAAATTGGGTGCCTCGGTCGGATAGGATTTCTTTTGGAAATCCTACCTGGGAGAACACCTGTACTAGTGCATTCGCTACCGTATCCGCTTGTATGTTGGATAGGGCGACAGCCTCTGGGTACCTGGTAGCGTAGTCCACTACGGTAAGAATGTATCGCTTACCGGAGGGACTAGGGGTAGCCAGTGGTCCCACTAGGTCAATAGCAACCCGGCTGAAGGGTTCCTCTACAATGGGCATATTTACTAGCTGGGCTTTAGGGTGATCGCCTCGCCTTCCTACTCGTTGACACACATCGCAGGTGTTACAGTAAGTTCTAACGTCAGCGTGCACCCCTGGCCAAAAGAACGTGTGAGTAATGCGGTGTAGGGTACGGGTAACGGCTAGGTGGCCTGCTAAGGGGATGTCGTGGCCTATTTTGAGGATTTCTTGACGGTATTTGTGGGGCACTACCAGCTGTCGCCTACGCTGTCCCCTTTTCTCTGTCCAGCGGTATAGTTTCCCTTTTTCCCATAAGAATGTTTCGTTATCTGCCCCGCCCCCTCCGGTCTCTGCTCGTTCCCGGTACTTTTGTAAGGTCGGGTCAGTCTTAGACTCTGCCTCGAAAGCATCTGGGGTGTCCCAGGGTATGGGGCCTAACCTGTCAGGCAAGGTCGGGGTAGGTCTTACCTGTGTCTCCCGCACTGGTGAGAGCTCTCGCTCCGTCCGGGCTTGGGCCCGTGTAGTCACTGGGTCCGCCTCATTGTTGCATACTGGAGCATAGGCAGAAGTCATGGGGCCCAAATCGTTGCCCAGTAGTACTTCGGCAGGTAAATTATCCATTAGGCCCACGTTCACAGCCCCCTTTCCCGCTCCCCAATCAAGATGCACTTTAGCTGTTTGAATTTTGTACACATCCCCCCCCGCCACTCTAACGGCCACAGTCTGTCCGGATCGCTTGTGCTCTGGCACCAAATGACTCTGTACCAGCGTGATGGTAGCCCCTGTGTCTCGCAATCCCTCGGTAGATCGCCCCTCGAGCCATACCCTCTGCCGATGGTGCTGGCGGTTATCTGAGGCAGCATATACAGGGTCTGCCTCGTGAAGCGGCCCCACATATCCCTCCATAGGGGCCTCTTGGTTAACACAGAGGGCCCGGGCCGGACGATAGGACCCAGAGGGGTAATTGTAATTCCTGGGTGTCTGGTGCGTATTAAGGGGGCAGCTAGCCATGAAATGCCCTGGTTGCTTGCATCGGTGGCAAGTCGGTCTGGAACGCTCAGAGCTGTTATTGGGTGGTCCTGAGTGTCGGATGGGCCTTGTGGGCACCGGGGCTCGGAATTCAGTACGAGGGGGTGCACGGTAAACCTCTCTGGGTTCGACCCGTGCTGGAGCTCGGTAGTTCATGGGTTCGTGAAGACGGGAGTCATAATGTTCATCGGCCAATTTGGCTGCTTCTTCTAAGGTAGAAGGCCGCCTGTCTCGCAGCCATTCCTTCCCTTGCTGTTCCATGCCATTATAAAAATGTTCTAAGAGAAACAATTGTAAAATTTCCTCCCCAGTCACCGCTTTACTTCCGCTCAGCCAGTGATTTGCCGCTCTCCGCATTCGGTGCGCCCATTCCATATGGGTATCGTTAGGCTTCTTTTCCGTGCCCCGAAACTGTCGGCGATACGTGTCCGGAGTTACAGCGTACCGTCGCAACAGTGTCTCCTTAACTAGCTCATACTGTGTCACTTCCTCAGCACCCAGAGTACGAAAGGCTTCCAGGGCTCGCCCGGATAGTTTCCCAGACAATATCGTGGGCCACTCTCTGTTGGGAATCTGGTGCAGGGCACATTGCCTTTCGAAGTCCGCCAAATATTCATCAATCCCTGTCTCGCTCTCTAGGAAGGGTCGAAATGCCGCATAGGGTATCTTGGGCCTCCCAGCATTTTCGACAGGGATGATTACCTGCGGGGCTTCAGCATTGCGGTGTGCATTCGCTAGGTTGAGTTCGTGGGCTCGAGTCTCTCGTATATCCTCGTCCGCCTCTGCCATCAACTGCTGTACCAATTCCATGGAGGGGTTCGGCCCGTATAATGAGAGCCTTTCCCGAACAATCCTGGTTTTTTTCGTCACTAATCGTGGTCGGTGTTTCCGCCATTGTGAAGCTCTGATCCAGTTCGGTCAATTCTGCGATCAGCTCTCTCCTCGGCCGGTTGCTGGCGTACCCCCCTCTGCTTTCAAGTAAATCCTTTTGGGTTGTACGCTTCAATTTTTCGTAAGCGCTCTCCATCCGTTCTGTACCTCTCCTAGGAAATCCAGGAAAATCCCGCCGCTGCCGCCAAATGTTACGGTTACCCTTAGTCTCGCTGAGAGATGGACCGCTTAGTAGCCTGGATCCCTATTGCTAAAGAGGGGAGAAGCTGCTTTCCATAGTATTCTATATGAGTCTCGCAAATATAGAATAATCTCCCTTAGCTGCAGTACCGCTAGGATACCCTTCTGCCCACAAAAACGAGTCAACGCTGCGATTGAGGGTCAAACAAGAACTCAGGACTGGGATGCCCAGCCTGCTTTTTATTAAGGTTACATGCACACAGGGCACTCCCAGGGGGAGAGGGGGGGAAGCACAAAATCCCCCATCACACATTTAGATAGAGAGCACTGTCCTTTGACAGGCCACAATAGGATTACAGTACTTAAGATAACAAGTTTACAAGTTCATCTTATCAATTAGCAGTCTGGCTCCAGAGGTGATTAGACAATAGTTTCTAAAAGCTGAAAAAAAAGAGTTAACTCTTTATGAAATGATACTTGTTACGGTTTTCTTGGAGCCCTTCTTAGGCGCTGGCTTGCTGGTTCAGGCATTGCTGCTGGGAAATAAGCTCTTCACAACAAAATAACTAATGCTTCTGTAACATAGTGCTACAGATACTACCTAGGTATCTCTATAACACACAATATTATACATTAGCAAGAGAACTAGATAACAGCACTATTACCTGTCATGTAGTGCTACAGGTATTACCTAGGTATCTCTATAACACACAATATTATACATTAGCAAGAGAACTAGATAACAGCACTATTACCTGTCATGTAGTGCTACAGATACTACCTAGGTATCTCTACAACACAATATTATACATTAGCAAGAGCACTAGATAACAGCACTATTATCTGTCATGTAGTGCTACAGATGCTACCTAGGTATCTCTATAACACAATATTATACATTAGCAAGAGCACTAGATAACAGCACTATTACCTGACATTTAGTGCTACAGATACTACCTAGGTATCTCTATAACACACAATATTATACATTAGCAAGAGCAGTAGATAACAGCACTATTACCTGTCATGTAGTGCTACAGATATTACCTAGGTATCTCTATAACACAATATTATACATTAGCAAGAGCACTAGATAACAGCACTATTACCTGTCATGTAGTGCTACAGATACTACCTAGGTATCTATATAACACACAATATTATAAATTAGCAAGAGCACTAGATAACAGCACAATTACCTGTCATGTAGTGCTACAGATATTACCTAGGTATCTCTATAACACAATATTATACATTAGCAAGAGCACTAGATAACAGCACTATCACCTGTCATGTAGTGCTGCAGATGCTACCTAGGTATCTCTATAACACACAATATTATACATTAGCAAGAGCACTAGATAACAGCACTATTACCTGTCATGTAGTGCTACAGATACTACCTAGGTATCTATATAACACACAATATTATACATTAGCAAGAGCACTAGATAACAGCACTATTACCTGTCATGTAGTGCTACAGATACTACCTAGGTATCTATATAACACATAATATTATACATTAGCAAGAGCACGACAATAGCACTATTACCTGTCATGTAGTGCTACAGATACTACCTAGGTATCTCTATAACACAATATTATACATTAGCAAGAGCACTAGATAACAGCACTATTACCTGTCATGTAGTGCTACAGATGCTACCTAGGTATCTCTATAACACACAATATTATACATTAGCAAGAGCATTAGATAACAGCACTATTACCTGTCATGTAGTGCTATAGATACTACCTAGGTATCTCTATAACACAATATTATACATTAGCAAGAGCACTAGATACCAGCACTATTACCTGCCATGTAGTGCTACAGATACTACCTAGGTATCTCTATAACACACAATATTATACATCAGCAAGAGCACTAGATAACAGCACTATTAACTGTCATGTAGTGCTACAGATACTACCTAGGTATCTCTATAACACAATATTAAACATTAGTAAGAGCACTAGATAACAGCACTATTACCTGTCATGTAGTGCTACAGATACTACCTAGGTATCTCTATAACACAATATTAAACATTAGTAAGAGCACTAGATAACAGCACTATTACCTGTCATGTAGTGCTACAGATACTACCTAGGTATCTCTATAACACACAATATTATACATTAGCAAGAGCACTAGATAACAGCACTATTACCTGTCATGTAGTGCTACAGATACTACCTAGGTATCTCTATAACACAATATTATACATTAGCAAGAGCACTAGATAACAGCACTATTACCTGTCATGTAGTGTTACAGATACTACCTAGGTATCTCTATAACACACAATATTATACATTAGCAAGAGCACTAGATAACAGCACTATTACCTATCATGTAGTGCTGCAGATGCCTACCTAGGTATCTCTCTATAACACATAATATTATACATAAGCAAGATTACTAGATAACAGCACTATTAACTGTCATGTAGTGCTACAGATACTACCTAGGTATCTCTATAACACACAATATTATACATTAGCAATAGCACTAGATAACAGCACTATTACCTGTCATGTAGTGCTACAGATACTACCTAGGTATCTCTATAACACACAATATTATACATTAGCAAGAGCACTAGATAACAGCACTATTACCTGTCATGTAGTGCTACAGATACTACCTAGGTATCTCTATAACACATAATATTATACATTAGCAAGAGCACTAGATAACAGCACTATTACCTGTCATGTAGTGCTACAGATACTACCTAGGTATCTCTATAACACACAATATTATACATTAGCAAGAGCACTAGATAACAGCACTATTACCTGTCAAGTAGTGCTACAGATACTACCTAGGTATCTCTATAACACACAATATTATACATTAGCAAGAACACTAGATAACAGCACTATTACCTGTCATGTAGTGCTACAGATACTACCTAGGTATCTCTATAACACATAATATTATACATTAGCAAGATCACTAGATAACAGCACTATTACCTGTCATGTAGTGCTACAGATACTACCTAGGTATCTCTATAGCACACAATATTATACATTAGCAAGAGCACTAGATAACAGCACTATTACCTGTCATGTAGTGCTACAGATACTACCTAGGTATCTCTATAACACACAATATTATACATTAGCAAGAGCACTAGATAACAGCACTATTACCGGTCATGTAGTGCTACAGATGCCTACCTAGGTATCTCTATAACACACAATATTATACATTAGCAAGAGCAATAGATAACAGCACTATTACCTGTCATGTAGTGCTACAGATACTACCTAGGTATCTTTATAACACAATATTATACATTAGCAAGAGCACTAGATAACAGCACTATTACCTGTCATACAGATACTACCTAGGTATCTTTATAACACAATATTATACATTAGCAAAAGCACTAGATAACAGCACTATTACCTGTCATGTAGTGCTACAGATGTCTACCTAGGTATCTCTATAACACACAATATTATACATTAGCAAGAGCACTAGATAACAGCACTATTACCTGTCATGTAGCGCTACAGATACTACCTAGGTATCTTTATAACACAATATTATACATTAGCAAGAGCACTAGATAACAGCACTATTACCTGTCATGTAGTGCTACAGATGCCTACCTAGGTATCTCTATAACACACAATATTATACATTAGCAAGAGCACTAGATAACAGCACTATTACCTGTCATGTAGTGCTACAGATACTACCTAGGTATCTCTATAACACAATATTATACATTAGCAAGAGCACTAGATAACAGCACTATTACCTGTCATGTAGTGCTACAGATGACTACCTAGGTATCTCTATAACACACAATATTATACATTAGCAAGAGCACTAGATAACAGCACTATTACCTGTCATGTAGTGCTACAGATACTACCTAGGTATCTCTATAACACACAATATTATACATTAGCAAGAGCATTAGATAACAGCACTATTACCTGTCATGTAGTGCTACAGATACTACCTAGGTATCTCTATAACACACAATATTATACATTAGCAAGAGCACTAGATAACAACACTATTACCTGTCATGTAGTGCTACAGATACTACCTAGGTATCTCTATAACACACAATATTATACATTAGCAAGAGCACTAGATAACAGCACTATTACCTGTCATGTAGTGCTACAGATACTACCTAGGTATCTCTATAACACACAATATTATACATTAGCAAGAGCACTAGATAACAGCACTATTACCTGTCATGTAGTGCTACAGATACTACCTAGGTATCTCTATAACACACAATATTATACATTAGAGAGAGCACTAGATAACAGCACTATCACCTGTCATGTAGTGCTGCAGATACTACCTAGGTATCTCTATAACACACAATATTATACATTAGCAAGAGCACTAGATAACAGCACTATTACCTGTCATGTAGTGCTGCAGATACTACCTAGGTATCTCTATAACACACAATATTATACATTAGCAAGAGCACTAGATAACAGCACTATTACCTATCATGTAGTGCTATAGATACTACCTAGGTATCTCTATAACACAGTATTATACATTAGCAAGAGCACTAGATAACAGCACTATTACCTGTCATGTAGTGCTACAGATACTACCTAGGTATCTCTATAACACACAATATTATACATTAGCAAGAGCACTAGATAACAGCACTATTACCTGTCATGTAGTGCTACAGATACTACCTAGGTATCTCTATAACACACAATATTATACATTAGCAAGAGCATTAGATAACAGCACTATTACCTGTCATGTAGTGCTACAGATACTACCTAGGTATCTCTATAACACACAATATTATACATTAGCAAGAGCACTAGATAACAACACTATTACCTGTCATGTAGTGCTACAGATACTACCTAGGTATCTCTATAACACACAATATTATACATTAGCAAGAGCACTAGATAACAGCACTATTACCTGTCATGTAGTGCTACAGATACTACCTAGGTATCTCTATAACACACAATATTATACATTAGCAAGAGCACTAGATAACAGCACTATTACCTGTCATGTAGTGCTACAGATACTACCTAGGTATCTCTATAACACACAATATTATACATTAGAGAGAGCACTAGATAACAGCACTATCACCTGTCATGTAGTGCTGCAGATACTACCTAGGTATCTCTATAACACACAATATTATACATTAGCAAGAGCACTAGATAACAGCACTATTACCTGTCATGTAGTGCTGCAGATACTACCTAGGTATCTCTATAACACACAATATTATACATTAGCAAGAGCACTAGATAACAGCACTATTACCTATCATGTAGTGCTATAGATACTACCTAGGTATCTCTATAACACAATATTATACATTAGCAAGAGCACTAGATAACAGCACTATTACCTGTCATGTAGTGCTACAGATACTACCTAGGTATCTCTATAACACAATATTATACATTAGCAAGAGCACTAGATAACAGCACTATTACCTGTCATGTAGTGCTACAGATACTACCTAGGTATCTCTATAACACAATATTATACATTAGCAAGAGCACTAGATAACAGCAATGTTACTTGTCATGTAGTGCTACAGATGCCTACCTAGGTATCTCTATAGCACACAATATTATACATTAGCAAGAGCACTAGATAATATAATTTATGCTTACCTGATAAATTCATTTCTCCTGTAGTGTAGTCAGTCCACGGGTCATCCATTACTTATGGGATTATATCTCCTCCCTAACAGGAAGTGCAAGAGGATCACCCAAGCAGAGCTGCTATATAGCTCCTCCCCTCTACGTCATATCCAGTCATTCGACCGAAACCAAACGAGAAAGGAGAAACTATAGGGTGCAGTGGTGACTGGAGTTTAATTAAAATTTAGACCTGCCGCAAAAAACAGGGCGGGCCGTGGACTGACTACACTATAGGAGAAATGAATTTATCAGGTAAGCATAAATTATATTTTCTCCTGTTAAGTGTAGTCAGTCCACGGGTCATCCATTACTTATGGGATACCAATACCAAAGCTAAAAGTACACGGATGACGGGAGGCACAGGCAGGATCTTTACACGGAAGGAACCACTGCCTGTAGAACCTTTCTCCCAAAAACAGCCTCCGAAGAAGCAAAAGTGTCAAATTTGTAAAATTTTGAAAAAGTGTGAAGTGAAGACCAAGTTGCAGCCTTGCAAATCTGTTCAACAGAGGCCTCATTCTAAAAGGCCCAAGTGGAAGCCACAGCTCTAGTAGAATGAGCCGTAATCCTTTCAGGAGGCTGCTGTCCAGCAGTCTCATAGGCTAAATGTATTATGCTACGAAGCCAAAAAGAGAGAGAGGTAGCCGAAGCTTTTTGACCTCTCCTCTGTCCAGAATAAACGACAAACAGGGAAGAAGTTTGACGAAAATCTTTAGTTGCCTGCAAATAAAATTTCAGGGCACGGACGACGTCCAGATTGTGCAGAAGTCGTTCCTTCTTTGAAGAAGGGTTAGGGCACAATGATGGCACAACAATCTCTTGATTGATATTCTTGTTAGTGACTACCTTAGGTAAGAACCCAGGTTTAGTACGCAGAACTACCTTGTCTGAATGAAAAATCAGATAAGGAGAATCACAATGTAAGGCCGATAACTCAGAGACTCTTCGAGCCGAGGAAATAGCCATTAAAAACAGAACTTTCCAAGATAACAGCTTGATATCAATGGAATGAAGGGGCTCAAACGGAACACCTTGCAGAACGTTAAGAACTAAGTTTAAGCTCCACGGCGGAGCAACAGTCTTAAACACAGGCTTAATCCTAGCCAAAGCCTGACAAAAAGCCTGAACGTCTGGAACTTCCGCCAGACGTTTGTGTAAAAGGATAGACAGAGCTGAAATCTGTCCCTTTAACAAACTAGCAGATAAACCCTTTTCTAAACCTTCTTGTAGAAAAGACAATATCCTAGGAATCCTAACCTTACTCCATGAGTAACTCTTGGATTCGCACCAATATAAGTATTTACGCCATATTTTATGGTAAATTTTCCTGGTAACAGGTTTCCTAGCCTGTATTAAGGTATCAATCACTGACTCCGAGAATCCCCGCTTTGATAGAATCAAGCGTTCAATCTCCATGCAGTCAGCCTCAGAGAAATTAGATTTGGATGTTTGAAAGGACCCTGAATCAGAAGGTCCTGTCTCAGAGGCAGAGACCATGGTGGACAGGACGACATGTCCACTAGATCTGCATACCAGGTCCTGCGTGGCCACGCAGGCGCTATTAGAATCACCGATGCTCTCTCCTGTTTGATCCTGGCAATCAATCGAGGAAGCATCGGGAAGGGTGGAAACACATAAGCCATGTTGAAGACCCAAGGTGCTGTCAGAGCATCTATCAGTACCGCTCCCGGGTCCCTGGACCTGGATCCGTAACAAGGAAGCTTGGCGTTCTGGCGAGACGCCATGAGATCCAGATCTGGTTTGCCCCAATGATGAAGCAGTTGGGAAAACACCTCCGGATGAAGTTCCCACTCCCCCGGATGAAAGGTCTGGCGACTTAGAAAATCCGCCTCCCAGTTCTCCACGCCTGGGATGTGGATCGCTGACAGGTGGCAAGAGTGAGACTCTGCCCAGCGAATTATCTTTGAGACTTCCATCATCGCTAGGGAACTCCTTGTTCCTCCTTGATGGTTGATGTAAGCCACAGTCGTGATGTTGTCCGACTGAAACCTGATGAACCTCAGAGTTGCTAACTGAGGCCAAGCCAGAAGAGCATTGAAAATTGCTCTTAATTCCAGAATGTTTATTGGAAGGAGTCTCTCCTCCTGAGTCCATGATCCCTGAGCCTTCAGGGAATTCCAGACTGCGCCCCAACCTAGAAGGCTGGCGTCTGTTGTTACAATCGTCCAATCTGGCCTGCGGAAGGGCATCCCCTTGGACAGATGTGGCCGAGAAAGCCACCATAGAAGAGAATCTCTGGTCTCTTGATCCAGATTTAGCAGAGGGGACAAATCTGAGTAATCCCCATTCCACTGACTTAGCATGCACAATTGCAGCGGTCTGAGATGCAGGCGCGCAAAATGTACTATGTCCATTGCCGCTACCATTAAGCCGATTACCTCCATGCACTGAGCCACTGACGGGTGTTGAATGGAATGAAGGACACGGCAAGCATTTAGAAGTTTTGATAACCTGTCCTCCGTCATGTAAATTTTCATTTCTACAGAATCTATAAGAGTCCCTAAGAAGGGAACTCTTGTGAGTGGCAATAGAGAACTCTTTTCTATGTTCACCTTCCACCCATGCGACCTTAGAAATGCCAGAACTAACTCTGTATGAGACTTGGCAGTTTGGAAACTTGACGCTTGTATCAGAATGTCATCTAGGTACGGAGCTACCGCTATGCCTCGCGGTCTTAGTACCGCCAGAAGAGAGCCCAGAACCTTTGTAAAGATTCTTGGAGCCGTAGCTAACCCGAAGGGAAGAGCTACAAACTGGTAATGCCTGTTTAGGAAGGCAAATCTTAGATACCGGTAATGATCCTTGTGAATCGGTATGTGAAGGTAGGCATCCTTTAAATCCACTGTGGTCATGTACTGACCCTCTTGGATCATGGGTAAGATGGTTCGAATAGTTTCCATTTTAAACGATGGAACTCTTAGGAATTTGTTTAGGATCTTTAAGTCCAAGATTGGTCTGAAGGTTCCCTCTTTTTTGGGAACCACAAACAGATTTGAATAGAATCCTTGTCCGTGTTCCGACCGCGGAACTGGGTGGATCACTCCCATTAGTAAGAGGTCTTGTACACAGCGTAGAAACGCCTCTTTCCTTATCTGGTTTGCTGATAACCTTGAAAGATGAAATCTCCCTTGTGGAGGAGAAGCTTTGAAGTCCAGAAGATATCCCTGAGATATGATCTCCAACGCCCAGGGATCCTGGACATCTCTTGCCCAAGCCTGGGCGAAGAGAGAAAGTCTGCCCCCCACTAGATCCGTTTCCGGATCGGGGGCCCTCACTTCATGCTGTCTTAGGGGCAGCAGCAGGTTTTCTGGCCTGCTTGCCCTTGTTCCAGGACTGGTTAGGTTTCCAGCCCTGTCTGTAGCGAGCAACAGTTCCTTCCTGTCTTGGAGCGGAGGAAGTTGATGCTGCTCCTGCCTTGAAGTTACGAAAGGCACGAAAATTAGACTGTTTAGCCCTTGGTTTGGCCCTGTCTTGAGGCAGGGCATGGCCCTTACCTCCAGTAATGTCAGCGATAATTTCTTTCAAACCGGGCCCGAATAATGTCTACCCTTTGAAAGGAATATTAAGCAATTTAGATTTAGAAGTCACATCAGCTGACCAGGATTTAAGCCACAGCGCTCTACGCGCTTGAATGGCGAATCCGGAGTTCTTAGCCGTAAGTTTGGTTAAGTGTACTACGGCATCAGAAATAAATGAATTAGCTAGCTTAAGGGCTTTAAGCTTGTTCATAATCTCATCCAATGGAGCTGTGCTAAGGGTCTCTTCCAGAGACTCAAACCAGAATGCCGCCGCAGCAGTGACAGGCGCAATGCATGCAAGGGGTTGTAATATAAAACCTTGCTGAACAAACATTTTCTTAAGGTAACCCTCTAACTTTTTATCCATTGGATCTGAAAAAGCACAGCTATCCTCCACCGGGATAGTGGTGCGCTTAGCCAGAGTAGAAACTGCTCCCTCCACCTTAGGGACCGTCTGCCATAGGTCCCGTGTGGTGGCGTCTATTGGAAACATTTTTCTAAATATAGGAGGGGGTGAAAAAGGCACACCGGGTCTATCCCACTCCTTGTTAACAATTTCTGTAAGCCTTTTAGGTATAGGAAAAACGTCAGTACACGCCGGTACCGCAAAATATTTATCCAGCCTACATACTTTCTCTGGAATTGCAACAGTGTTACAATCATTTAGAGCCGCTAAAACCTCCCCTAGTAATACACGGAGGTTCTCAAGCTTAAATTTAAAATTTGAAATGTCTGAATCCAGTTTACTTGGATCAGATCCGTCACCCACAGAATGAAGCTCTCCGTCCTCATGTTCTGCAAATTGTGACGCAGTATCAGACATGGCTCTATTATTATCAGCGCACTCTGTTCTTATTCCAGAGTGATCGCGTTTACCTCTAAATTCTGGCAATTTAGATAGTACTTCAGTCATAACATTAGCCATGTCTTGCAAAGTGATTTGTATGGGCCGCCCTGATGTACTTGGCGCCACAATATCACGCACCTCCTGAGCGGGAGGCAAAGGTACTGACACGTGAGGAGAGTTAGTCGGCATAACTTCCCCCTCGTTGTCTGGTGATATATTTTTCACATATAAAGTTTGACTTTTATTCAAAGTAACATCTATACATTGAGTGCACAAATTTCTATTGGGCTCCACATTGGCCTTTAAACATAGTGAACAAACAGCTTCATCTGTGTCAGACATGTTTAAACAGACTAGCAATAACACTAGCAAGCTTTAAAAAACCTTTAAATAAATTTACAAGCTATATAAAAAACGCTACTGCGCCTTTAAGAAACATAAAAATGTGACACAGTTGAATTAACGATGAACCAAATATGTTAAAACAACCAAATTTTAACAGAAAATGTATAAAGTTAGCAGAGAATTGCACCCACAAGCAAAAGGATGATTAACCCCTTAATACCCAAAACGGATAACAGTTGAAATAATAAACTTTTTTTATCACAGTCAAACACACTGTCACAGATCTGCTGTGACTGATTACCTCCCTCAAAACTAGTTTTGGAGACCCCTGGGCTCTGTAGAGACGTCCTGGATCATGGAGGAAGAAATAGGAAGACTGTAACTAAATTTTTACTGCGCAATAAAGCGCTAAAATAGGCCCCTCCCACTCATATTACAACAGTGGGGAAGCTCAGTAAACTGTTTTTATTCAGAAACAAACGACAGCCATGTGGTAAAAATCATGCCCATAAAGTTTTATCACCAAGTACCTCCGAAAAAACGATTAACATGCCAGTAAACGTTTAAAAAATGAAAATTATGAAGTGTTATTAATAAGCCTGCTGCTAGTCGCTTTCACTGCAGTGCAGGCTCAAATATTACTTTAATATAGACAGTATTTTCTTAGTGAAATTCCATTCCCCAGAAATACCTCAGAGTATACATACATACATATCAGCCTGATACCAGTCGCTACTACTGCATTTAAGGCTGCACTTACATTACATCGGTATTAGCAGTATTTTCTCAGTCAATTCCATTCCTTAGAAAATAATTTACTGCACATACCTCCTTGCAGGTGAGCCCTGCCTGCTATCCCCTGTTCTGAAGTTACCTCACTCCTCAGAATGGCCGAGAATAGCAAGTGGATCTTAGTTACGACCGCTAAGATCATAGACAAACTCAGGTAGTTTCTTTTTCTAATGCTGCCTGAGAAGAAACAACACACTCCGGTGCCGTTTAAAATAACAAACTTTTGATTGAAGAAATAAAAACTAAGTTTAACACACCACAGTCCTCTCACACGTCCTATCTATAGTTAGGTGCAAGAGAATGACTGGATATGACGTAGAGGGGAGGAGCTATATAGCAGCTCTGCTTGGGTGATCCTCTTGCACTTCCTGTTAGGGAGGAGATATAATCCCATAAGTAATGGATGACCCGTGGACTGACTACACTTAACAGGAGAAAACAGCACTATTACCTGTCATGTAGTGCTACAGGTACTACCTAGGTATCTCTATAACACAATATTATACATTAGCAAGAGCACTAGATAACAGCACTGTTACCTGTCATGTAGTGCTGCAGATGCCTACCTAGGTATCTCTATAACACACAATATTATTCATTAGCAAGAGCACTAGATAACAGCACTATTACCTGTCATGTAGTGCTACAGATACTACCTAGGTATCTCTATAACACAATATTATACATTAGCAAGAGCACTAGATAACAGCACTATTACCTGTCATGTAGTGTTACAGATGCTACCTAGGTATCTCTATAACACAATATTATACATTAGCAAGAGCACTACATAACAGCACTATTACCTGTCATGTAGTGTTACAGATGCTACCTAGGTATCTCTATAACACAATATTATACATTAGCAAGAGCACTAGATAACAGCACTATTACCTGTCATGTAGTGCTACAGATACTACCTGGGTATCTCTATAACACAATATTATACATTAGCAAGAGCACTAGATAACAGCACTATTACGTGTCATGTAGTGCTACAGATACTACCTAGGTATCTCTATAACACAATATTATACATTAGCAAGAGCACTATATAACAGCACTATTACCTGTCATGTAGTGCTACAGATACTACCTAGGTATCTCTATAACACACAATATTATACATTAGCAAGAGCACTAAATAACAGCACTATTACCTGTCATGTAGTGCTACAGATACTACCTAGGTATCTCTATAACACACAATATTATACCTTAGCAAGAGCACTAGATAACAGCACTATTACCTGTCATGTAGTGCTACAAATACTACCTAGGTATCTCTATAACACACAATATTATACAATAGCAAGAGCACTAGATAACAGCACTATTACCTGTCATGTAGTGCTACAAATACTACCTAGGTATCTCTATAACACACAATATTATACAATAGCAAGAGCACTAGATAACAGCACTATTACCTTTCATGTAGTGCTACAGATCCTACCTAGGTATCTCTATAACACAATATTATACATTAGCAAGAGCACTAGATAACAGCACTATTACCTGTCATGTAGTGCTACAGATACTACCTAGGTATCTCTATAACACACAATATTATACAATAGCAAGAGCACTAGATAACAGCACTATTACCAGTCATGTAGTGCTACATATACTACCTAGGTATCTCTATAACACACAATATTATACAATAGCAAGAGCACTAGATAACATCACTGTTACCTGTCATGTAGTGCTACAGATACTACCAAGGTATCTCTATAACACACAATATTATACAATAGCAAGAGCACTAGATAACAGCACTATTACCTGTCATGTAGTGCTACAGATGCTACCTAGGTATCTCTATAACACACAATATTATACATTAGCAAGAGCACTAGATAACAGCACTATTACCTGTCATGTAGTGCTGCAGATGCTACCTAGGTATCTCTTAAACACACAATATTATACATTAGCAAGAGCACTAGATAACAGCACTGTTTCCTGTCATGTAGTGCTACAGATGCTACCTAGGTATCTCTATAATACAATATTATACATTAGCAAGAGCACTAGATAACAGCACTATTACCTGTCATGTAGTGCTACAGATACTACCTAGGTATCTCTATAACACAATATTATACATTAGCAAGAGCACTAGATAACAGCACTATTATCTGTCATGTAGTGATACAGATACTACCTAGGTATCTCTATAACACATAATATTATACATTAGCAAGAGCACTAGAGGGCAGCAATGCTTCCTGTCATGTAGTGCTACAGATACTACCTAGGTATCTCTATAACACAATATTATACATTAGCAAGAGCACACTAGATAACAGCACTATTACCTGTCATGTAGTGCTACAGATACTACCTAGGTATCTCTATAACACACAATATTATACATTAGCAAGAGCACTAGATAACAGCACTATTACTTGTCATGTAGTGCTACATTTACTACCTAGGTATCTCTTAAACACACAATATTATACATTAGCAAGAGCACTAGATAACAGCACTGTTTCCTGTCATGTAGTGCTGCAGATGCCTACCTAGGTATCTCTATAACACACAATATTATAAATTAGCAAGAGCACTAGATAACAGCACTATTACCTGTCATGTAGTGCTACAGATACTACCTAGGTATCTCTATAACACACAATATTATACATTAGCAAGAGCACTAGATAACAGCACTATTACCTGTCATGTAGTGCTACAGATACTACCTAGGTATCTCTATAACACACAATATTATACATTAGCAAGAGCACTAGATAACAGCACTATTACCTGTCATGTAGTGCTACTAATACTACCTAGGTATCTCTATAACAAACAATATTATACATTAGCAATAGCACTAGATAACAGCACTATTACCTGTCATGTAGTGCTGCAGATGCTACCTAGGTATCTCTTAAACACACAATATTATACATTAGCAAGAGCACTAGATAACAGCACTGTTTCCTGTCATGTAGTGCTGCAGATGCCTACCTAGGTATCTCTATAACACAATATTATACATTAGCAAGAGCATTAGATAACAGCACTATTACCTGTCATGTAGTGCTACAAATACTACCTAGGTATCTCTATAACACACAATATTATACATTAGCAAGAGCACTAGATAACAGCACTATTACCAGTCATGTAGTGCTACAGATACTACCTAGGTATCTCTATAACACATAATATTATACATTAGCAAGAGCACTAGATAACAGCACTATTACCTGTCATGTAGTGCTACAGATACTACCTAGGTATCTCTATAACACAATATTATACATTAGCAAGAGCACTAGATAGCAGCACTATTACCAGTCATGTAGTGCTACAGATACTACCTAGGTATCTCTTAAACACAATATTATACATTAGCAAGAGCACTAGATAACAGCACTATCACCTGTCATGTAGTGTTACAGATACTACCTAGGTATCTCTATAACACACGATATTATACATTAGCAAGAGCACTAGATAACAGCACTATTACCTGTCATGTAGTGCTACAGATACTACCTAGGTATCTCTATAACACAATATTATACATTAGCAAGAGCACTAGATAACAGCACTATTACCTGTCATGTAGTGCTACAGATACTACCTAGGTATCTCTATAACACAATATTATACATTAGAAAGAGCACTGGATAACAGCACTATTACTTGTCATGAAGTTCTACAGATACTACCTAGGTATCTCTATAACACAATATTATACATTAGCAAGAGCACTAGATAACAGCACTATTACCTGTCATGTAGTGCTACAGATACTACCTAGGTATCTCTATAACACAATATTATACATTAGAAAGAGCACTGGATAACAGCACTATTACTTGTCATGAAGTGCTACAGATACTACCTAGGTATCTCTATAACACAATATTATACATTAGCAAGAGCACAAGATAGCAGCACTATTACCAGTCATGTAGTGCTACAGATACTTATTAGGTATCTCTATAACACAATATTATACATTAGCAAGAGCACTAGATAACATCACTATTACCTGTCATGTAGTGCTACAGATACTACCTAGGTATCTCTATAACACAATATTATACATTAGCAAGAGCACTAGATAGCAGCACTATTACCAGTCATGTAGTGCTACAGATACTACCTAGGTATCTCTTAAACACAATATTATACATTAGCAAGAGCACTAGATAACAGCACTATCACCTGTCATGTAGTGTTACAGATACTACCTAGGTATCTCTATAACACACGATATTATACATTAGCAAGAGCACTAGATAACAGCACTATTACCTGTCATGTAGTGCTACAGATACAACCTAGGTATCTCTATAACACAATATTATACATTAGCAAGAGCACTAGATAACAGCACTATTACCTGTCATGTAGTGCTACAGATACTATCTAGGTATCTCTATAACACACAATATTATAAATTAGCAAGAGCACTAGATAACAGCACTATTACCTGTCATGTAGTGCTACAGATACTACCTAGGTATCTCTATAACACACAATATTATACATTAGCAAGAGCACTAGATAACAGCACTATTACCTGTCATGTAGTGCTACAGATACTACCTAGGTATCTCTATAACACACGATATTATTCATTAGCAAGAGCATTAGATAACAGCACTATTACCTGTCATGTAGTGCTGCAGATGCCTACCTAGGTATCTCTTAAACACACAATATTATACATTAGCAAGAGCACTAGATAACAGCACTATTACCTGTCATGTAGTGCTACAGATACTACCTAGGTATCTCTATAACACACAATATTATACATTAACAAGAGCACTAGATAACAGCACTATTACCTGTCATGTAGTGCTACAGATGCTACCTAGGTATCTCTATAACACACAATATTATACATTAGCAAGAGCACTAGATAACAGCACTATTACCTGTCATGTAGTGCTACAGATACTACCTAGGTATCTCTATAACACACAATATTATACATTAGCAAGAGCAGTAGATAACAGCACAATTACCTGTCATGTAGTGCTACAGATATTACCTAGGTATCTCTATAACACAATATTATACATTAGCAAGAGCACTAGATAGCAGCACTATTACCAGTCATGTAGTGCTACAGATACTACCTAGGTATCTCTTAAACACAATATTATACATTAGCAAGAGCACTAGATAACAGCACTATCACCTGTCATGTAGTGTTACAGATACTACCTAGGTATCTCTATAACACACGATATTATACATTAGCAAGAGCACTAGATAACAGCACTATTACCTGTCATGTAGTGCTACAGATACTACCTAGGTATCTCTATAACACAATATTATACATTAGCAAGAGCACTAGATAACAGCACTATTACCTGTCATGTAATGCTACAGATACTATCTAGGTATCTCTATAACACACAATATTATACATTAGCAAGAGCACTAGATAACAGCACTATTACCTGTCATGTAGTGCTACAGATACTACCTAGGTATCTCTATAACACACAATATTATACATTAGCAAGAGCAATAGATAACAGCACTATTACCTGTCATGTAGTGCTACAGATACTACCTAGGTATCTCTATAACACAATATTATACATTAGCAAGAGCACTAGATAACAGCACTATTACCTGTCATGTAGTGCTACAGATACTACCTAGGTATCTCTTAAACACACAATATTATACATTAGAAAGAGCACTGGATAACAGCACTATTACTTGTCATGAAGTGCTACAGATACTACCTAGGTATCTCTATAACACAATATTATACATTAGCAAGAGCACAAGATAGCAGCACTATTACCAGTCATGTAGTGCTACAGATACTAATTAGGTATCTCTATAACACAATATTATACATTAGCAAGAGCACTAGATAACAGCACTATTACCTGTCATGTAGTGCTACAGATACTACCTAGGTATCTCTATAACACAATATTATACATTAGCAAGAGCACTAGATAGCAGCACTATTACCAGTCATGTAGTGCTACAGATACTACCTAGGTATCTCTTAAACACAATATTATACATTAGCAAGAGCACTAGATAACAGCACTATCACCTGTCATGTAGTGTTACAGATACTACCTAGGTATCTCTATAACACACGATATTATACATTAGCAAGAGCACTAGATAACAGCACTATTACCTGTCATGTAGTGCTACAGATACTACCTAGGTATCTCTATAACACAATATTATACATTAGCAAGAGCACTAGATAACAGCACTATTACCTGTCATGTAGTGCTACAGATACTATCTAGGTATCTCTATAACACACAATATTATACATTAGCAAGAGCACTAGATAACAGCACTATTACCTGTCATGTAGTGCTACAGATACTACCTAGGTATCTCTATAACACACAATATTATACATTAGCAAGAGCACTAGATAACAGCACTATTACCTGTCATGTAGTGCTACAGATACTACCTAGGTATCTCTATAACACACGATATTATACATTAGCAAGAGCATTAGATAACAGCACTATTACCTGTCATGTAGTGCTGCAGATGCCTACCTAGGTATCTCTTAAACACACAATATTATACATTAGCAAGAGCACTAGATAACAGCACTATTACCTGTCATGTAGTGCTACAGATACTACCTAGGTATCTCTATAACACACAATATTATACATTAACAAGAGCACTAGATAACAGCACTATTACCTGTCATGTAGTGCTACAGATGCTACCTAGGTATCTCTATAACACACAATATTATAAATTAGCAAGAGCACTAGATAACAGCACTATTACCTGTCATGTAGTGCTACAGATACTACCTAGGTATCTCTATAACACACAATATTATACATTAGCAAGAGCACTGGATAACAGCACTATTACTTGTCATGAAGTGCTACAGATACTACCTAGGTATCTCTATAACACAATATTATACATTAGCAAGAGCACAAGATAGCAGCACTATTACCAGTCATGTAGTGCTACAGATACTAATTAGGTATCTCTATAACACAATATTATACATTAGCAAGAGCACTAGATAACAGCACTATTACCTGTCATGTAGTGCTACAGATACTACCTAGGTATCTCTATAACACAATATTATACATTAGCAAGAGCACTAGATAGCAGCACTATTACCAGTCATGTAGTGCTACAGATACTACCTAGGTATCTCTTAAACACAATATTATACATTAGCAAGAGCACTAGATAACAGCACTATCACCTGTCATGTAGTGTTACAGATACTACCTAGGTATCTCTATAACACACGATATTATACATTAGCAAGAGCACTAGATAACAGCACTATTACCTGTCATGTAGTGCTACAGATACTACCTAGGTATCTCTATAACACAATATTATACATTAGCAAGAGCACTAGATAACAGCACTATTACCTGTCATGTAGTGCTACAGATACTATCTAGGTATCTCTATAACACACAATATTATACATTAGCAAGAGCACTAGATAACAGCACTATTACCTGTCATGTAGTGCTACAGATACTACCTAGGTATCTCTATAACACACAATATTATACATTAGCAAGAGCACTAGATAACAGCACTATTACCTGTCATGTAGTGCTACAGATACTACCTAGGTATCTCTATAACACACAATATTATACATTAGCAATATCACTAGATAACAACACTATTACCTGTCATGTAGTGCTACAGATACTACCTAGGTATCTCTATAACACAATATTATACATTAGCAAGAGCATTAGATAACAGCACTATTACCTGTCATGTAGTGCTGCAGATGCCTACCTAGGTATCTCTTAAACACACAATATTATACATTAGCAAGAGCACTAGATAACAGCACTATTACCTGTCATGTAGTGCTACAGATACTACCTAGGTATCTCTATAACACACAATATTATACATTAACAAGAGCACTAGATAACAGCACTATTACCTGTCATGTAGTGCTACAGATGCTACCTAGGTATCTCTATAACACACAATATTATAAATTAGCAAGAGCACTAGATAACAGCACTATTACCTGTCATGTAGTGCTACAGATACTACCTAGGTATCTCCCCAGAGGCAGAACTTTTCTTTACTTTCTGCGATGAGATTTTTTTAGTGAAAATGTTTCTGCAGGTCATTTTTAAATAAAATTAAATTTTAAATTAGACAGCTACACTAAGGCACCAGTTAAATTACAATGTGTTGGCTAACTGAAGAATAAAGCAATTTTTAATGTTTTTTTAATATAGTGCAGTAGTTGAAAATTGCATTGCAAATTAGCTGCATACAAAAAAAAGACATTTTAAAATGTCTCTTTAATAAATCTGTTTCCTTTTCTCTTGGTCTAACATAGAAATGTAGTAATAAAAAGATGCAGTGCTCTTACATTCAGAATAAACAGCTTTGCAGACTGGGAAAGGCTAAGAGAAAAAATATCTGAGAGCCTGTTAACAAGCAATGCGCTGCTGCTTTGCAGCGCTACTGCATATTTGACTGCTCACTTCAAACAGCACTTTGCCCTGGATGCACTGTGGTAAGGAAATTGTACACAGTGCAGCCAGAGCACAGCTCTGTTTGAAGAGAACTGTTTAATGTGGAGCAGCACTACAAAGTTCAAGCGCTAACAGTTCCTGCATGTGTCCTGTTCTTTCTGCAGACATGCTGCATTTTCTGCGATGACATCTCACATCACTGTATGTTCTGCCTTAGGGGGTATCTCTATAACACACAATATTATACATTAGCAAGAGCAGTAGATAACAGCACAATTACCTGTCATGTAATGCTACAGATATTACCTAGGTATCTCTATAACACAATATTATACATTAGCAAGAGCACTAGATAGCAGCACTATTACCAGTCATGTAGTGCTACAGATACTACCTAGGTATCTCTTAAACACAATATTATACATTAGCAAGAGCACTAGATAACAGCACTATCACCTGTCATGTAGTGTTACAGATACTACCTAGGTATCTCTATAACACACGATATTATACATTAGCAAGAGCACTAGATAACAGCACTATTACCTGTCATGTAGTGCTACAGATACTACCTAGGTATCTCTATAACACAATATTATACATTAGCAAGAGCACTAGATAACAGCACTATTACCTGTCATGTAGTGCTACAGATACTATCTAGGTATCTCTATAACACACAATATTATACATTAGCAAGAGCACTAGATAACAGCACTATTACCTGTCATGTAGTGCTACAGATACTACCTAGGTATCTCTATAACACAATATTATACATTAGCAAGAGCACTAGATAACAACACTATTACCTGTCATGTAGTGCCCCAGATACTACCTAGGTATCTCTATAACACAATATTATAGATTAGCAAGAGCACTAGATAACAGCACTATTACCTGTCATGTAGTGCCCCAGATACTACCTAGGTATCTCTATAACACAATATTATACATTAGCAAGAGCACTAGATAACAGCACTATTACCTGCCATGTAGTGCTACAGATACTACCTAGGTATCTCTATAACACACAATATTATACATTAGCAAGAGCACTAGATAACAGCACTATTACTTGTCATGAAGTGCTACAGATACTACCTAGGTATCTCTATAACACAATATTATACATTAGCAAGAGCACAAGATAGCAGCACTATTACCAGTCATGTAGTGCTACAGATACTAATTAGGTATCTCTATAACACAATATTATACATTAGCAAGAGCACTAGATAACAGCACTATTACCTGTCATGTACTGCTACAGATACTACCTAGGTATCTCTATAACACAATATTATACATTAGCAAGAGCACTAGATAGCAGCACTATTACCAGTCATGTAGTGCTACAGATACTACCTAGGTATCTCTTAAACACAATATTATACATTAGCAAGAGCACTATATAACAGCCCTATTACCTGTCATGTAGTGTTACAGATACTACCTAGGTATCTCTATAACACACGATATTATACATTAGCAAGAGCACTAGATAACAGCACTATTACCTGTCATGTAGTGCTACAGATACTACCTAGGTATCTCTATAACCCAATATTATACATTAGCAAGAGCACTAGATAACAGCACTATTACCTGTCATGTAGTGCTACAGATACTATCTAGGTATCTCTATAACACACAATATTATACATTAGCAAGAGCACTAGATAACAGCACTATTACCTGTCATGTAGTGCTACAGATACTACCTAGGTATCTCTATAACACACAATATTATACATTAGCAAGAGCACTAGATAACAGCACTATTACCTGTCATGTAGTGCTACAGATACTACCTAGGTATCTCTATAACACACGATATTATACATTAGCAAGAGCATTAGATAACAGCACTATTACCTGTCATGTAGTGCTGCAGATGCCTACCTAGGTATCTCTTAAACACACAATATTATACATTAGCAAGAGCACTAGATAACAGCACTATTACCTGTCATGTAGTGCTACAGATACTACCTAGGTATCTCTATAACACACAATATTATACATTAACAAGAGCACTAGATAACAGCACTATTACCTGTCATGTAGTGCTACAGATGCTACCTAGGTATCTCTATAACACACAATATTATACATTAGCAAGAGCACTAGATAACAGCACTATTACCTGTCATGTAGTGCTACAGATACTACCTAGGTATCTCTATAACACACAATATTATACATTAGCAAGAGCAGTAGATAACAGCACAATTACCTGTCATGTAGTGCTACAGATATTACCTAGGTATCTCTATAACACAATATTATACATTAGCAAGAGCACTAGATAACAGCACTATCACCTGTCATGTAGTGCTGCAGATGCTACCTAGGTATCTCTATAACACACAATATTATACATTAGCAAGATCACTAGATAACAGCACTATTACCTGTCATGTAGTGCTACAGATACTACCTAGGTATCTCTATAACACACAATATTATACATTAGCAAGAGCACTAGATAACAGCACTATTACCTGTCATGTAGTGCTACAGATACTACCTAGGTATCTCTATAACACAATATTATACATTAGCAAGAGCACTAGATAACAGCACTATTACCTGTCATGTAGTGCTACAGATACTACCTAGGTATCTCTTAAACACACAATATTATACATTAGCAATAGCACTAGATAACAGCACTATTACCTCTCATGTAGTGCTACAGATACTACCTAGGTATCTCTATAACACAATATTATACATTAACAAGAGCACTAGATAACAGCACTGTTACCTGTCATGTAGTGCTACAGATACTACCTAGGTATCTCTATAACACACAATATTATACATTAGCAAGAGCACTAGAGGGCAGCACTGTTTCCTGTCATGTAGTGCTACAGATACTACCTAGGTATCTCTTAAACACACAATATTATACATTAGCAATATCACTAGATAACAGCACTATTACCTCTCATGTAGTGCTACAGATACTACCTAGGTATCTCTATAACACAATATTATACATTAGCAAGAGCACTAGATAACAGCACTATTACCTCTCATGTAGTGCTACAGATACTACCTAGGTATCTCTATAACACACAATATTATACATTAGCAAGAGCACTAGAGGGCAGCACTGTTTCCTGTCATGTAGTGCTACAGATACTACCTAGGTATCTCTATAACACACAATATTATACATTAGCAAGAGCACTAGAGGGCAGCACTGTTTCCTGTCATGTAGTGCTACAGATACTACCTAGGTATCTCTTAAACACAGAATACCACGGGAACAAAGCAAATTTGAGAATAGAGGTAAATTTTAAACTTTTTAAAAATGGTTTGTTCTGTCTGAATCACAAAAGAAAATGTTTGGGTTTCATCTCCTTTAATGGTCAAACCACCCAGCTGATTTTACTCACTACCCAGCTAAAATGAGGGAATATTACATTTGTTTCAATGTTTGCTGCACAAATTGTGATTAAATCAATTGATGTAAAATGACGGAATTCATTTGTGCTTGGGGTTATATCGCAAATAAGCAAAGTCAAAACTCCACATTCTCTACTTGCAAGTAAATTTATTGTGATGTTTCGGCAGGCACGTTATATTGATATTGAAGATAATACAGCTGGGAATTAAATACTGTTATTCCTTCCCCCGGTGCCTTGCCAGTTCTGTACCTATATCTATTTCTCTGGGGTTCGGCTGGTACCTGCCTATAGTATCTACTGTTGATGTAATAGACCTAGCACCCATTACCTCTCAGTAGATCGGCTACAAATGTTCTCCCATTGTTCCTTTAACTGCCCCAAGGACTCATCCAACCGCTGACCATCTTCAGCCAAACGGACTTTCTCCCGTAGAGCTCTACCGCTCCTTACAGTAGCCTCGTAAACTGGTCGCTTTGACCTTAGGACCTTCTGAAACTCCTAAAGTATCCAAAAAGCACATGAAACTTGAGAGGGGAGAGAGAGATCAACTACATGACAAAATGCGTAAGTAGCAATAACATTCAAAAGAGCGAACGAATGAAACTAAAAACATTTTTATCAAGAGAAAATTCAGTGTCATGATTTTAATAAAATTGCCATAAAACATTTTGGGCTATGTGCATATCATAAAAGGGTCAACTGAGATAAAACAGTGTGTGCAAAAAAAAAGGTGTAAAAAAGCTAATAAGTATTTTAATAAAAATTCCAAAAATCTGCTAAATTACTTACAGTTTAGTGTTGCCAAGAATAGTCTGCCCCACCCCCCTTATCAGTATCCTACTCCAAACCTTGTGGTATCATGTAACAAAGTGTGCATGTGAGGATAATTACTTATACAAGTAAGGAGGGGGTTGAGGAGGGACAGCAGGTACTGCTATTGTTTGTTGGCAAGAGGCTTGGTTGTTTCCATGGCAATAATGTCACATGCTTTGTAAAAACTTCAGCATTATACTGTGCACTGCTTTAGTCAAGTGTCATGTGACTGTGCCCCCTACTGTGCATGTGCACAAGTGCATTCTGCTGAAGCTATGGCCTGGATAGCACCTTCCATATATGGAAATGTCCAGGGTGGAGCTTGCTGCAACCAAAACTATGCCTGAATTAAAAGGGTTAATGGGGTTAAAACAGAGACGGTTTTGCAGGTAAGCTTTGGCTGCATTATATATTTAGAAAATTATGCTAGTTTATTTTGTTCTATGTCTCTTTAAAATCTTTCGGCTAGATTACGAGTTTTTGTCGGTAATGGTGTGCGGTGCTAACAAGCCTTTTTTTCTCACCGCTCACTTAAGACAACGCTGGTATTACGAGTTTTCTGCAAGCCGGCGTTAACCTCAGAAAAGTGAGCGTTGAGAAAAATGAAGCTCCACATCTCACCTCAATACCAGCGTTGCTTTAGTCAGCAGAAGCTGGCGAAACGTGCTCGTGCACAATTTCCCCATAGGAAACAATGGGGCTGAGCTGGCTGAAAAAAAACCTAACACCTGCAAAAAAGCAGCATCCAGCTTCTAACGCAGCCCCATTGTTTCCTATGGGGAAAATAAATTTATGTCTACACCTAACACCCTAACATGAACCCCGAGTCTAAACACCCCTAATATTAAACTTATTAAAGGGACAGTCTACACCAGAATTTCTATTGCTTTAAAAGATAGATAATCCCTTTATTACCCATTCCCCAGTTTTGCATAACCAACACAGTTATAATAATATACTTTTAACCTCTGTGATTATCTTGTATCTAAGCCTCTGCAAACTGCCCCTTTATTTCAGTGCTTTTGACAGACTTGTAGTCTAGCCAATCAGTGCCTGCTCCCAGATAACTTCACGTGCACGAGCACAGTGTTATCTATATGAAATACGTGAAATAACACCCTCTAGTGGTGAAAAACTGTTAAAATGCATTCTGAAAAGAGGTGGCCTTCAAGGTCTTAGGCCTAGATTTAGAGTTCGGCGGTAGCCGTCAAAACCAGCGTTAGAGGCTCCTAACGCTGGTTTTGGGCGCCCGCTGGTATTTGGAGTCAGTGATTAAAGGGTCTAACGCTCACTTTACAGCCGCGACTTTTCCATACCGCAGATCCCCCTACGCCATTTGCGTAGCCTATCTTTTCAATGGGATCTTCCTAACGCCGGTATTTAGAGTCGTTTCTGCAGTGAGCGTTAGAGCTCTAACGACAAGATTCCAGCCGCCTGAAAATAGCAGGAGTTAAGAGCTTTCTGGCTAACGCCGGTTTATAAAGCTCTTAACTACTGTACCCTAAAGTACACTAACACCCATAAACTACCTATGTACCCCTAAACCGAGCTCCCCCCACATCGCCGCCACTCGATTAAAATTTTTAACCCCTAATCTGCCGACCGCCACCTACGTTATACTTATGTACCCCTAATCTGCTGCCCCTAACACCGCCGACCCCTGTATTATATCTATTAACCCCTAACTTGCCCCCCACAACGTCGCCGCAAGCTACTTAAAATAATTAACCCCTAATCTTCCGACCGCAAATCGCCGCCACCTACGTTATCCCTATGTACCCCTAATCTGCTACCCCTAACATCGCCGACCCCTATGTTATATTTATTAACCCCTAATCTGCCCCCCACAACGTCGCCGACACCTACCTACACTTATTAACCCCTAATCTGCCGACCGGAGCTCACCGCTATTCTAATAAATGGATTAAACCCTAAAGCTAAGTCTAACCCTAACACTAACACCCCCCTAAGTTAAATATAATTTTTATCTAACGAAATAAATTAACTCTTATTAAATAAATGATTCCTATTTAAAGCTAAATACTTACCTGTAAAATAAATCCTAATATAGCTACAATATAAATTATAATTATATTATAGCTATTTTAGGATTAATATTTATTTTACAGGCAACTTTGTAATTATTTTAACCAGGTACAATAGCTATTAAATAGTTAAGAACTATTTAATAGTTACCTAGTTAAAATAATAACAAATTTACCTGTAAAATAAATCATAACCTAAGATATAATTAAACCTAACACTACCCTATCAATAAAATAATTAAATAAACTACCTACAATTACCTACAATTAACCTAACACTACACTATCAATAAATTAATTAAACACAATTGCTACAAATAAATAAAATTAAATAAACTATCTAAAGTACAAAAAATAAAAAAGAACTAAGTTACAGAAAATAATAAAATATTTACAAACATAATAAAAATATTACAACAATTTTAAACTAATTACACCTACTCTAAGCCCCCTAATAAAATAACAAAGCCCCCCAAAATAAAAAATTCCCTACCCTATTCTAAAATACAAATATTACAAGCTCTTTTACCTTACCAGCCCTGAACAGGGCCCTTTGCGGGGCATGCCCCAAGAATTTCAGCTCTTTTGCCTGTAAAAAAAAACATACAATACCCCCCCCCAACATTACAACCCACCACCCACATACCCCTAATCTAACCCAAACCCCCCTTAAATAAACCTAACACTACCCCCCTGATGATCTTCCTACCTTGTCTTCACCATGCCAGGTTCACCGATCCGTCCTGGCTCCAAGATCTTCATCCAACCCAAGCGTGGGCTAGACATCCACTGAAGAAGTCCAGAAGAGGGTCCAAAGTCTTCCTCCTATCCGGCAAGAAGAGGACATCCGGACCGGCAAACATCTTCTCCAAGCGGCATCTTCTATCTTCTTCCATCCGATGACGACCGGCTCCATCTTGAAGACCTCCAGCGCGGATCCATCCTCTTCTTCCGACGACTAGACGACGAATGACGGTTCCTTTAAGGGACGTCATCCAAGATGGCGTCCCTCGAATTCCGATTGGCTGATAGGATTCTATCAGCCAATCGGAATTAAGGTAGGAATTTTCTGATTGGCTGATGGAATCAGCCAATCAGAATATAGTTCAATCCGATTGGCTGATCCAATCAGCCAATCAGATTGAGCTCGCATTCTATTGGCTGATCGGAACAGCCAATAGAATGCGAGCTCAATCTGATTGGCTGATTGGATCAGCCAATCGGATTGAACTATATTCTGATTGGCTGATTCCATCAGCCAATCAGAAAATTCCTACCTTAATTCCGATTGGCTGATAGAATCCTATCAGCCAATCGGAATTCGAGGGACGCCATCTTGGATGACGTCCCTTAAAGGAACCGTCATTCGTCGTCTAGTCGTCGGAAGAAGAGGATGGATCCGCGCTGGAGGTCTTCAAGATGGAGCCGGTCGTCATCGGATGGAAGAAGATAGAAGATGCCGCTTGGAGAAGATGTTTGCCGGTCCGGATGTCCTCTTCTTGCCGGATAGGAGGAAGACTTTGGACCCTCTTCTGGACTTCTTCAGTGGATGTCTAGCCCACGCTTGGGTTGGATGAAGATCTTGGAGCCAGGACGGATCGGTGAACCTGGCATGGTGAAGACAAGGTAGGAAGATCATCAGGGGGGTAGTGTTAGGTTTATTTAAGGGGGGTTTGGGTTAGATTAGGGGTATGTGGGTGGTGGGTTGTAATGTTGGGGGGGGGTATTGTATGTTTTTTTTTACAGGCAAAAGAGCTGAAATTCTTGGGGCATGCCCCGCAAAGGGCCCTGTTCAGGGCTGGTAAGGTAAAAGAGCTTGTAATATTTGTATTTTAGAATAGGGTAGGGAATTTTTTATTTTGGGGGGCTTTGTTATTTTATTAGGGGGCTTAGAGTAGGTGTAATTAGTTTAAAATTGTTGTAATATTTTTATTATGTTTGTAAATATTTTATTATTTTCTGTAACTTAGTTCTTTTTTATTTTTTGTACTTTAGATAGTTTATTTAATTTTATTTATTTGTAGCAATTGTGTTTAATTAATTTATTGATAGTGTAGTGTTAGGTTAATTGTAGGTAATTGTAGGTAGTTTATTTAATTATTTTATTGATAGGGTAGTGTTAGGTTTAATTATATCTTAGGTTATGATTTATTTTACAGGTAAATTTGTTATTATTTTAACTAGGTAACTATTAAATAGTTCTTAACTATTTAATAGCTATTGTACCTGGTTAAAATAATTACAAAGTTGCCTGTAAAATAAATATTAATCCTAAAATAGCTATAATATAATTATAATTTATATTGTAGCTATATTAGGATTTATTTTACAGGTAAGTATTTAGCTTTAAATAGGAATCATTTATTTAATAAGAGTTAATTTATTTTGTTAGATAAAAATTATATTTAACTTAGGGGGGTGTTAGTGTTAGGGTTAGACTTAGCTTTAGGGGTTAATCCATTTATTAGAATAGCGGTGAGCTCCGGTCGGCAGATTAGGGGTTAATAATTGAAGGTAGGTGTCGGCGATGTTAGGGAGGGCAGATTAGGGGTTAATACTATTTATGATAGGGTTAGTGAGGCGGATTAGGGGTTAATAACTTTATTATAGTAGCGGTGCGGTCCGCTCGGCAGATTAGGGGTTAATAAGTGTAGGCAGGTGTCGGCGACGATGTGGGGGGCAGATTAGGGGTTAATAAATATAACATAGGGGTCGGCGATGTTAGGGCAGCAGATTAGGGGTACATAGGGATAACGTAGGTGGCGGCGGTTTACGGAGCGGCAGATTAGGGGTTAAAAGTGTAATGCAGGGGTCAGCGATAGCGGGGGCGGCAGATTAGGAGTTAATAAGTGTAAGGTTAGGGGTGTTTAGACTCGGGGTACATGTTAGGGTGTTAGGTGCAGACTTAGGAGGTGTTTCCCCATAGGAAACAATGGGGCTGCGTTAGGAGCTGAACGCTGCTTTTTTGCAGGTGTTAGGTTTTTTTTCAGCTCAAACAGCCCCATTGTTTCCTATGGGAGAATCGTGCACGAGCACCTTTTTTGAGGCTGGCCGCGTCCGTAAGCAACTCTGGTATCGAGAGTTGCATTTGCGGTATAAATGCTCTACGCTCCTTTTTTGGAGCCTAACGCAGCATTTGTTTGAACTCTCGATACCAGAGTTAAATTTATGGTGCGGCCAGAAAAAAACCCGCGGAGCGTTAACAGCCCTTTTACCGCCGAACTCTAAATCTAGGCCTAAGAAATTAGCATATGAACCTCCTAGGTTAAGCTTACCACTAAGAATACCTAGAGAGCAAAGCAAAATTGGTGATAGAAGTAAATTGGAAAATTGTTTAAAATTACATGCGCTATCTGAATCATGAAAATTTATTTTGGGCTAGACTGTCCCTTTAACCCCTAATCTGCCGCCCCCGACATCGTCGCCACCAACATTATATTATTAACCTCTAATCTGCCACTCCGGACACCGCCGTCACCTAAATTATACTTATGAACTCCTAATCTGATGCCCCCAACATCGCCGAACCCTACATTTTATTTATTAACCCCTAATCTGCCCCCCAACGTCGCCGCAACTATATTAAATTTATTAACCCCTAAACCTAAGTCTAACCATAACCCTAACACCCCCTAACTTAAATATAATTTAAATACATCTAAATAAATTTACTATAATTAACTAAATTATTCCTATTTAAAACCAAATACTTACCTGTAAAATAAACCCTAAGCTAGCTACAATATAACTTATACTTACATTGTATCAAGCTTAGGATTTATATTTATTTTACAGGCAACTTTGTATTTATTATAACTAGATACAATAGTTATTAAATAGTTATTAACTATTTAATAGCTACCTAGTTAAAATAAGTACAAATTTACCTGTAAAAGAAATCCTAACCTAAATTACAATTACACCTAACACTACACTATCATTAAATTAATTACATAAACTAACTACAATTAACTACAATTAAATTAAATAAACTAAAGTAAAAAAAAAACACTAAATTGCAGAAAATAAAAAAATAATTACAATTTTTTTAAGCTAATTACACCTACTCTAATCCCCCTAATAAAATAAAAAAGCCCCCCAAAATAATAAAATTCCCTACCCTATACTAAATTACAAATAGCCCTTAAAAGGGCCTTTGGCGGGGCATTGCCCCAAAGTAATCAGCTCTTTTACCTGTAAAAAAAAAGACAATACCCCCCCCCAACATTAAAACCCACCACCCACACACCCAACCCTACTCTAAAACCCACCCAATCCCCCCTTAATAAAACCTAACACTACTACCTTGAAGATCACCCTACTTTGAGCCGTCTTCACCCAGTCGGGCACAAGTGGACCTCCAGAGGGGTAGAAGTCTTCATCTGAACCGGCCAGAAGAGGACATTCAGACCGGCAGAAGTCTTCATCCAGGCAGCATCTTCTATCTTCTTCCATCCGGAGCGGAGCGGGTCCATCTTGAAGACATCCGATGCGGAGTATCCTCTTCCATCCGACAGTGACTGAAGAATGAAGGTTCCTTTAAGTGACGTCATCCAAGATGGCGTCCCTTCAATTCTGATTGGCTGATAGAATCCTATCAGCCAATCGGAATTAAGGTAGGAAAAATCCTATTGGCTGATCCAATCAGCCAATAGGATTGAAGTTCAATCCTATTGGCTGATTAGAACAGCCAATAGGATTAAAGTTCAATCCTATTGGCTGATTGGTGATTTTTCCTACCTTAATTCTGATTGGCTGATAGGATTCTATCAGCCAATCGGAACTGAAGGGACGCCATCTTGCATGACGTCACTTAAAGGAACCTTGATTCTTCAGTCGCCGTCGGATGGAAGAGGATGCTCTGCATCGGATGTCTTCAAGATGTACCCGCTCTGCTCCAGATGGAAGAAGATAGAAGATGCCGCCTGGATGAAGACTTCTGCCGGTTTGGATGTCCTCTTCTGGCCGGATCGGATGAAGACTTCTGCGCCTCTGGAGGTCCACTTGTGCCCGGCTGGGTGAAGACAGCTCAAGGTAGGTTGATCTTCAAGGGGGTAGTGTTAGGTTTATTAAGAGGGATTGGGTGGGTTTTAGAGTAGGGTTGGGTGTGTGGGTGGTGGGTTTTAATGTTGGGGGGGTTATTTTCTTTTTTTTTTTTTTACAGGTAAAAGAGCTGATTAGTTTGGGACAATGCCCCACAAAAGGCCCTTTTAAGGGCTATTTGTAATTTAGTATAGGGTAGGGAATTTTATTATTTTGGTTTTTTTTTATTTTATTAGGGGGATTAGAGTAGGTGTAATTAGCTTAAAAAAATTGTAATTATTTTTTTATTTTCTGTAATTTAGTGGGGGGGTTTTTTGTACTTTAGTTTATTTTATTTAATTGCAGTTAATTGTAGTTAGTTTATGTAATTAATTTAATGATAGTGTAGTGTTAGGTGTAATTGTAATTTAGGTTAGGATTTATTTTACAGGTAAATTTGTACTTATTAACTATTTAATAACTACCTAGTTAAAATAACTATTTAATAACTATTATACCTAGTTAAAATAAATACAAAGTTGTCTGTAAAATAAATATAAATCGTAAGCTAGATACAATGTAACTATTAGTTATATTGTAGCTAGCTTATGGTTTATTTTATAGGTAAGTATTTAGTTTTAAATAGGATTAATTTATTTAATTGTGGTAATTTTATTTTGTTTTAATTAAATTATATTTAAGTTAGGGGGGTTAGACTTAGGGTTAGACTTAGGTTTAGGGGTTAATAAATTTAATATAGTAGCGGCGACGTTGGGGGCGGCAGATTAGGGGTTAATAAATGTAGATAGGTGTCGGCGATGTTAGGGACAGCAGATTAGGGGTTAATAAAATTTAACTAGTGTTTGCGAGGCGGGAGTGCGGCGGTATAGGGGTTAATATATTTATTACAGTGGTGGCGATGTCCGGTCGGCAGATTAGGGGTTAAATAATTTATTAAAGTGTTTGCGATGTGGGGGGGCTAGGTTTAGCGGTAATAGGTAGTTTATGGGTGTTAGTGTACTTTTATCACTTTAGTTAGGAGTTTTATGTTACGGTGTTAGCCCATAAAACTCTTAACTACTGACTTTTAAATGCAGTAGGAGTCTGGACAGGAGAGGGTCTACCGCTCACTTTTTCAAGCAATCGTAATACTGGCGTTAGGAAAATCCCATTACAAAGATAGGATATGCAATTGACGTAAGGGGATTTGCGGTATGCAAAATTCGTGGAAAAAATGTGAGCGGTACACCTGTACCTGCCAGACTCGTAATACCAGCGGGCGTTAAAAAGCAGCATTGGGACCTTAATCTAGGCGTTTAAAATCTCAGTTTTTAGTTCATTAGACATTATTTTATTAATTATATTATTTCTCATAGCACATTTAATGCAAGCTCTCTGCTAATCAGATTGAGTGACATTTTATTCTGCCATTTATCTTTCTGTTTTATTTTTGTATGAGGAGTTACTCTGTAATGTTTTATGTCTGAATAGTCCTGTGTTATAACTTAATGTCAGTATATACAACCTTGTGTAGGTCCATATCCTCTTTAATGCATGTCTTACCAGAGTATTGTAACTTGTGTAGGTTCATATCCTCTGTGATATATATATCGGAATTCTAGTGTATCATAGCATGTGTAGGTCCATATACTCTATGATGTCTAAGTCTAAATTCAATTGCCTTGCACCTGTTGTATGCCCATATCTTCTGTGATGCATAAATCTGAATTTAAGTCTATTGTACCTTGCGTAGGCCCATATACATTGTGATGTATGTGTCTGAATTCAAGAGCATTGTACCCTGTGTAGGTTCATATACTCTATGATATATGTCTAAATTCCAGTGCCTTATACCACGTGTAGGTCCATATATATGATGTGTATGTCTCAATTCAGTTGCATTGTACCTTGTGTAGGTTCATATACTCTACAATATATGTCTAAATTCCAGTGCCTTATACCACGTGTAGGTCCATATATATGATGTGTATGTCTCAATTCAGTTGCATTGTACCTTGTGTGAACCCAGCTGCTCTTTGATGAGCTCCTGGCTCATGGATGTGTCTATGAGATGCGAGTCCAAACTTTTATCCACCTCTTGAAACCACTCCAAGAGCATACGACGAGACTCACTGAACTGCAAGGAGAGGGGACCCCAGTTAGTTTAATCAACCACACCAGTAAAATGCATGAAGAACAAAACATTCCGAACATCTGCAGTGTGGGCTAAAGTGATGTGCATAGTGCAAGAGAGAAACACTGGACATACACAGACAGACAGACAGAACTATATAGTGATGGAAAGATGGGGGGACAGACTGAGCTGCAATCATATGGACAGACAGAACTATATAGTGATGGAAAGATGGGGGACAGACTGAGCTGCAATCATATGGACAGACAGAACTATATAGTGAGGGAAAGATGGGGGACAAACTGAGCTGTAATCATATGGACAGACAGAACTATATAGTGATGGAAATATGGGGGGGAACAAACTGAGCTGCAATCATATGGACAGACAGAACTATATAGTGATGGAAAGATGGGGGACAGACTGAGCTGCAATCATATGGACAGACAGAACTATATAGTGATGGAAAGATGGGGGACAGACTGAGCTGCAATCATATGGACAGACAGAACTATATAGTGATGGAAAGATGGGGGGACAAACTGAGCTGCAATCATATGGACAGACAGAACTATATAGTGATGGAAAGATGGGGGGGACAAACAGAGCTGCAATCATATGGACAGACAGAACTATATAGTGATGGAAAGATGGGGGGGACAAACTGAGCTGCAATCATATGGACAGACAGAACTATATAGTGATGGAAAGATGGGGGGGACAAACAGAGCTGCAATCATATGGACAGACAGAACTATATAGTGAGGGAAAGATGGGGGGACAGACTGAGCTGCAATCATATGGACAGACAGAACTATATAGTGATGGGAAGATGGGGGGAAACAAACTGAGCTGCAATCATATGGACAGACAGAACTATATAGTGATGGAAATATGGGGGGGACAGACTGAGAAGCAATCATATGGACAGACAGAACTATATAGTGATGGAAATATGGGGGGGACAGACTGAGCTGCAATCATATGGACAGACAGAACTATATAGTGATGGAAATATGGGGGGGACAGACTGAGAAGCAATCATATGGACAGACAGAACTATATAGTGATGGAAATATGGGGGGACAGACTGAGCTTCAATCATATGGACAGACAGAACTATATAGTGATGGAAATATGGGGGGGACAGACTGAGAAGCAATCATATGGACAGACAGAACTATATAGTGATGGAAATATGGGGGGGACAGACTGAGAAGCAATCATATGGACAGACAGAAATATATAGTGATGGAAATATGGGGGGGACAGACTGAGAAGCAATCATATGGACAGACAGAACTATATAGTGATGGAAAGATGGGTGGACAGACTGAGCTGCAATCATATGGACAGACAGAACTATATAGTGATGGAAATATGGGGGGGACAAACTGAGCTGCAATCATATGGACAGACAGATCAGAAGAATGAAGTGCTGGGAAGGGAAATGTATCAGTGTGTGTGTAAAGAGACAGATACTTTCATTAAACCCACAAAGTCCTGCACATACTTGCTTGGCTTGTCTCCGGGCTTCCTCCAGGCTCCGCCCCCTCTCGCCAGATCTTTTTTGCAGTTTTCCCAGCCTTTCACGGGCACTTTGCACCAAACTCTGAGACATGTCCCCTTCCTGTTTACAACTCACATCCTTTAGCTGGGAACATACTGACTCTAGGCTTGAAAGCTTCCCCTTCTGTTGCTCAATCTCCTGCACCAGACCCTAAGAGAGTGAGGACACCAAAGCAATGTTATTGTGTGACATAAACAGATTGAGAGAGGAGTCATTGTGACTGGTTAAGACACACAGATCTCGTTCTGTGACACAGGTGTGGTGGAACCATCTCCCATGTCTAATGTTCTTGAGCATAGCATAGACCCCCACACATACATAAGGACGACACCCCACACCATTTATAGGTTGTTTGTAGGTTGTGGGTGTAGGGAAGATAAAGATAGGTGACAGTCATTTATTGATATTATGGGTGAGTGGCATCACTGTGGTTTATATGAAGGGCCTCGAGTTTGTTGCAGTTAAGCAATGTAAGTGGAATGTGATATTAATAATTATGAACCATGGGCTAGACACAGAATACCTACCCACTCTGGCCCATTCCTGTTCTATTCTACGGCTCCTGTGTCCTTGTGTGAGGGGCACCATCTTTTTCCTTTACTACTACAATGACACTGTTCTGTGTGACATTGTCACTTTTTTCTGTCAAAGCCTTTCCTTCATTCATGCTGCTGAGACCTGAGCTCAGTGTTTCTTGCAGTAAAATTATCTTTCATGTCTTCCTGAGTAGCCGAGAGAAAGTAGGCTAACAATGGTTGTGTGTTACTGACATAACTAGTTAATTCAATGTGTGTTACTGACAAAACTAGTTAATTCACTGTGTGTTACTGACATAACTAGTTAATTCACTGTGTGTTACTGACATAACTTGTTAATTCACTGTGTGTTACTGACATAACTAGTTAATTCACTGTGTGTTACTGACATAACTAGTTAAATCACTGTGTGTTACTGAAATAACTAGTTAATTCACTGTGTGTTACTGACATAACTTGTTAATTCACTGTGTGTTACTGACATAACTAGTTAATTCACTGTGTGTTACTGACATAACTTGTTAATTCACTGTGTGTTACTGACATAACTTGTCAATTCACTGTGTGTTACTGACATAACTTGTTAATTCACTGTGTGTTACTGACATAACTTGTTAATTCACTGTGTGTTACTGACATAACTTGTTAATTCACTGTGCGTTACTGACATAATTTGTTAATTCACTGTGTGTTACTGACATAACTTGTTAATTCACTGTGTGTTACTGACATAACTTGTTAATTCACTGTGCGTTACTGACATAATTTGTTAATTCACTGTGACCTAGATTTGGAGTTCGGCGGTAGCCGTCAAAACCAGCGTTAGAGGCTCCTAACGCTGGTTTTGGCCGCCCGCTGGTATTTGGAGTCAGTGATTAAAGGGTCTAACGCTCACTTTTCAGCCGCGACTTTTCCATACCGCAGATTTCCCTACGCCATTTGCGTATCCTATCTTTTCAATGGGATCTTTCTAACGCCGGTATTTAGAGTAGTTTCTGAAGTGAGCGTTAGAGCTCTAACGACAAAATTCCAGCCGCCTGAAAATAGCAGGAGTAAAGAGCTTTCTGGCTAACGCCGGTTCATAAAGCTCTTAACTACTGTACCCTAAAGTACACTAACACCCATAAACTACCTATGTACCCCTAAACCGAGCTCCCCCCACATCGCCGCCACTCGATTAAAATTTTTAACCCCTAATCTGCCGACCGCCATCTACGTTATACTTATGTACCCCTAATCTGCTGCCCCTAACCCCGCCGACCCCTGTATTACATTTATTAACCCCTAACCTGCCCCCCACAACGTCGCCGCCAGCTACTTAAAATAATTAACCCCTAATCTTCCGACCGCAAAGCGCCGCCACCTACGTTATCCCTATGTACCCCTAATCTGCTACCCCTAACACCGCCGACCCCTATATTATATTTATTAACCCCTAATCTGCCCCCCTCAACGTCGCCGACACCTGCCTACACTTATTAACCCCTAATCTGCCGAGCGGACCTGAGCGCTACTATAATAAAGTTATTAACCCCTAACCCGCCTCACTAACCCTATCATAAATAGTATTAACCCCTAATCTGCCCTCCCTAACATCGCCGACACCTACCTTCAATTATTAACCCCTAATCTGACGACCGGAGCTCACCGCTATTCTAATAAATTGATTAACCCCTAAAGCTAAGTCTAACCCTAATACTAACACCCCCCTAACTTAAATATAATTTACATCTAACGAAATTAATTAACTCTTATTAAATAAATGATTCCTATTTAAAGCTAAATACTTACCTGTAAAATAAATCCTAATATAGCTACAATATAAATTATAATTATATTATAGCTATTTTAGGATTAATATTTATTTTACAGGCAACTTTGTAATTATTTTAACCAGGTACAATAGCTATTAAATAGTTAAGAACTATTTAATAGTTACCTAGTTAAAATAATAACAAATTTACCAGTAGAATAAATCCTAACCTAAGATATAATTAAACCTAACACTACCCTATCAATAAATTAATTAAATAAACTACCTACAATTACCTACAATTAACCTAACACTACACTATCAATAAATTAATTAAACACAATTCCTACAAATAAATACAATTAAATAAACTAGCTAAAGTACAAAAAATAAAAAATAACTAAGTTACAAAAAATAATAAAATATTTACAAACATAAGAAAAATATTACAACAATTTTAAACTAATTACACCTACTCTAAGCCCCCTAATAAAATAACAAAGCCCCCCAAAATAAAAAATTCCCTACCCTATTCTAAATTAAAAAAGTTACAAGCTCTTTTACCTTACCAGCCCTGAACAGGGCCCTTTGCGGGGCATGCCCCAAGGATTTCAGCTCTTTTGAATGTAAAAAAAAACATACCATACCCCCCCCCAACATTACAACCCACCACCCACATACCCCTAATCTAACCCAAACCCCCCTTAAATAAACCTAACACTAAGCCCCTGAAGATCTTCCTACCTTGTCTTCACCATACCAGGTTCACCGATCCGTCCTGGCTCCAACATCTTCATCCAACCCAAGCGGGGGTTGGCGATCCATCATCCGGTGCTGAAGAGGTCCAGAAGAGGCTCCAAAGTCTTCCTCCTATCCGGCAAGAAGAGGACATCCGGACCGGCAAACATCTTCTCCAAGCGGCATCTTCAATCTTCTTCCATCCGGTGCGGAGCGGGTCCATCTTGAAGCAGGCGACGCGGATCCATCCTCTTCTTCCGTTGTCTCCCGACGAATGACGGTTCCTTTAAGGGACGTCATCCAAGATGGCGTCCCTCGAATTCCGATTGGCTGATAGGATTCTATCAGCCAATCGGAATTAAGGTAGGAATTTTCTGATTGGCTGATGGAATCAGCCAATCAGAATCAAGTTCAATCCGATTGGCTGATCCAATCAGCCAATCAGATTGAGCTCGCATTCTATTGGCTGATCGGATCAGCCAATAGAATGCGAGCTCAATCTGATTGGCTGATTGGATCAGCCAATCGGATTGAACTTGATTCTGATTGGCTGATTCCATCAGCCAATCAGAAAATTCCTACCTTAATTCCGATTGGCTGATAGAATCCTATCAGCCAATCGGAATTCGAGGGACGCCATCTTGGATGACGTCCCTTAAAGGAACCGTCATTCGTCGGGAGACAACGGAAGAAGAGGATGGATCCGCGTCGCCTGCTTCAAGATGGACCCGCTCCGCACCGGATGGAAGAAGATTGAAGATGCCACTTGGAGAAGATGTTTGCCGGTCCGGATGTCCTCTTCTTGCCGGATAGGAGGAAGACTTTGGAGCCTCTTCTGGACCTCTTCAGCACCGGATGATGGATCGCCAACCCCCGCTTGGGTTGGATGAAGATGTTGGAGCCAGGACGGATCGGTGAACCTGGTATGGTGAAGACAAGGTAGGAAGATCTTCAGGGGCTTAGTGTTAGGTTTATTTAAGGGGGGTTTGGGTTAGATTAGGGGTATGTGGGTGGTGGGTTGTAATGTTGGGGGGGGGTATGGTATGTTTTTTTTTACAGGCAAAAGAGCTGAAATTCTTGGGGCATGCCCCGCAAAGGGCCCTGTTCAGGGCTGGTAAGGTAAAAGAGCTTGTAACTTTTTTAATTTAGAATAGGGTAGGGAATTTTTTATTTTGGGGGGCTTTGTTATTTTATTAGGGGGCTTAGAGTAGGTGTAATTAGTTTAAAATTGTTGTAATATTTTTCTTATGTTTGTAAATATTTTATTATTTTTTGTAACTTAGTTCTTTTTTATTTTTTGTACTTTAGCTAGTTTATTTAATTGTATTTATTTGTAGGAATTGTGTTTAATTAATTTATTGATAGTGTAGTGTTAGGTTAATTGTAGGTAATTGTAGGTAGTTTATTTAATTAATTTATTGATAGGGTAGTGTTAGGTTTAATTATATCTTAGGTTAGGATTTATTTTACAGGTAAATTTGGTATTATTTTAACTAGGTAACTATTAAATAGTTCTTAACTATTTAATAGCTATTGTACCTGGTTAAAATAATTACAAAGTTGCCTGTAAAATAAATATTAATCCTAAAATAGCTATAATATAATTATAATTTATATTGTAGCTATATTAGGATTTATTTTACAGGTAAGTATTTAGCTTTAAATAGGAATCATTTATTTAATAAGAGTTAATTAATTTCGTTAGATGTAAATTATATTTAACTTAGGGGGGTGTTAGTATTAGGGTTAGACTTAGCTTTAGGGGTTAATACATTTATTATAGTAGCGGTGAGGTCCGCTCGGCAGATTAGGGGTTAATAATTGAAGGTAGGTGTTGGCGATGTTAGGGAGGGCAGATTAGGGGTTAATACTATTTATGATAGGGTTAGTGAGGCGGGTTAGGGGTTAATAACTTTATTATAGTAGCGCTCAGGTCCGCTCGGCAGATTAGGAGTTAATAAGTGTAGGCAGGTGTCGGCGACGTTGAGGGGGGCAGATTAGGGGTTAATAAATATAATATAGGGGTCGGCGATGTTAGGGCAGCAGATTAGGGGTACATAGGGATAACGTAGGTTGCGGCGGTTTACGGAGCGGCAGATTAGGGGTTAAAAAAAATATGCAGGTGTCAGCGATAGCGGGGGCGGCAGATTAGGGGTTAATAAGTGTAAGGTTAGGGGTGTTTAGACTTGGGGTACATGTTAGAGTGTTAGGTGCAGACGTAGGAAGTGTTTCCCCATAGGAAACAATGGGGCTGCGTTAGGAGCTGAACGCTGCTTTTTTGCAGGTGTTAGGTTTTTTTTCAGCTCAAACAGCCCCATTGTTTCCTATGGGAGAATCGTGCACGAGCACGTTTTTGAGGCCGGCCGCATCCGTAAGCAACTCTGGTATCGAGAGTTGCATTTGCGGTAAAAATGATCTACGCTCCTTTTTTGGAGCCTAACGCAGCATTTGATTAAACTCTCGATACCAGAGTTAAATTTATGGTGCGGCCAGAAAAAAGCCCGCGGAGCGTTAACAGCCCTTTTACCACCAAACTCCAAATCTAGGCCTGTGTGTTACTGACATAACTTGTTAATTCACTGTGTGTTACTGACATAACTTGTTAATTCACTGTGTGTTACTGACATAACTTGTTAATTCACTGTGTGTTACTGACATAACTTGTTAATTCACTGTGTGTTACTGACATAACTTGTTAATTCACTGTGCGTTACTGACATAACTTGTTTGGTTAAATTGCAGCTAAATGTATTTCTTGCTAAAAATGGGACTGTCAATGTGCTCTGTTACAATCAGAGGTGCTTGATTACTGCTAGAAGGGGTCCTACCAGTGGTCTGTGTGCTACAAACAGAAAGGGATCAAAAGCTAGCTTTGTGTTCTAAAGTAACAGTTACAGATGCTTGTGTTCCATGTGTGCGTTTAGTTTTACTATCAGATTGTGCTATTTAATAAATGCCTTGTGCTGATTTACAAACCTTGTGCTCTTGGATCTGATTGGTCACAGTTTCCAAGATGACACTGGGAGGTCCAGCTGTAGTGAAGCGTTCTTCTGCCTGCCCCATCCACAGTGATAACTCCTGCATAGTGGTATGAAACTCTGTGACCACAGCCAGGCCATCCGACAACCTTGCCTACAACAGAACATGCCAAAGTTATTTGCAACCAAAGGAACATGGAACATATCACAACAGTAATAAAATGATATAAAAACATGAAATGCCAGTTATGAAAAGTATCTCAAAGTTACCACTACTGAACCATGAAATAAGTGACAAGATGAAGTGCCAACCATATGGTACGGTATTAATACAACAAAAGGACACGCCAACCATACGTCACAGTATTAATACAACAAAAGGAAACACCAACTATACGTCACAGTATTAATACAACAAGAGAAAGTGCCAACCATATGTCACAGTATTAATACAACAAGAGAAAGTGCCAACCATATGTCACAGTATTAATACAACAAGAGAAAGTGCCAACCATACGTCACAGTATTAATACAACAAAAGGACACGCCAACCATACGTCACAGTATTAATACAACAAAAGGACATGCCAACCATATGTCACAGTATTAATACAACAAAAGGACATGCCAACCATACGTCACAGTATTAATACAACAAAAGGACACGCCAACCATACGTCACAGTATTAATACAACAGGAGAACGTGCCAACCAGACGTCACAGTATTAATACAACAAAAGGGCACGCCAACCATACGTCACAGTATTAATACAACAAAAGGACACGCCAACCATACGTCACAGTATTAATACAACAAAAGGACACGCCAACCATACGTCACAGTATTAATACAACAAAAGGACACGCCAACTATACGTCACAGTATTAATACAACAAGAGAATGTGCCAACCAGATGTTACAGTATTAATACAACAGGAGAAGGTGCCAACCAGATGTTACAGTATTAATACAACAGGAGAAGGTGCCAACCAGATGTTACAGTATTAATACAACAAGAGAAGGTGCCAACCATACGTCACAGTATTAATACAACAAGAGAAGGTGCCAACCATGCGTCACAGTATTAATACAACAAGAGAACGTGTCAACCAGACATCACAGTATTAATACAACAGGAGAACGTGCCAACCAGACATCACAGTATTAATACAACAAGAGAAGGTGCCAACCCTACATCACAGTATTAATACAACAAGAGGAGGTGCCAACCAGATGTTACAGTATTAATACAACAGGAGAAGGTGCCAACCAGATGTTACAGTATTAATACAACAAGAGAAGGTGCCAACCAGATGTTACAGTATTAATACAACAAGAGAACGTGCCAACCAGATGTTACAGTATTAATACAACAGGAGAAGGTGCCAACCAGATGTTACAGTATTAATACAACAAGAGAAGGTGCCAACCAGATGTTACAGTATTAATACAACAGGAGAAGGTGCCAACCAGATGTTACAGTATTAATACAACAAGAGAAGGTGCCAACCAGATGTTACAGTATTAATACAACAGGAGAAGGTGCCAACCAGATGTTACAGTATTAATACAACAGGAGAAGGTGCCAACCAGATGTTACAGTATTAATACAACAAGAGAACGTGCCAACCAGATGTTACAGTATTAATACAACAAGAGAAGGTGCCAACCAGATGTTACAGTATTAATACAACAGGAGAAGGTGCCAACCAGATGTTACAGTATTAATACAACAGGAGAAGGTGCCAACCAGATGTTACAGTATTAATACAACAGGAGAAGGTGCCAACCAGATGTTACAGTATTAATACAACAGGAGAAGGTGCCAACCAGATGTTACAGTATTAATACAACAGGAGAAGGTGCCAACCAGATGTTACAGTATTAATACAACAGGAGAAGGTGCCAACCAGATGTTACAGTATTAATACAACAGGAGAAGGTGCCAACCAGATGTTACAGTATTAATACAACAGGAGAAGGTGCCAACCAGATGTTACAGTATTAATACAACAAGAGAAGGTGCCAACCAGATGTTACAGTATTAATACAACAGGAGAAGGTGCCAACCAGATGTTACAGTATTAATACAACAGGAGAAGGTGCCAACCAGATGTTACAGTATTAATACAACAAGAGAAGGTGCCAACCAGATGTTACAGTATTAATACAACAAGAGAACGCACAAACTATACATTACAGTATTAATACAACAGGAGAAGGTGCCAACCAGATGTTACAGTATTAATACAACAAGAGAAGGTGCCAACCAGACGTCACAGTATTAATACAACAGGAGAACCTGCCAACCAGACATCACAGTATTAATACAACAGGAGAACGTGCCAACCAGACGTCACAGTGTTAATACAACAGGAGAACGTGTCAACCAGACATCACAGTATTAATACAACAGGAGAACGTGCCAACCAGACGTCACAGTATTAATACAACAGGAGAACGTGTCAACCAGACGTCACAGTATTAATACAACAGGAGAACGTGCCAACCAGACATCACAGTATTAATACAACAGGAGAACGTGCCAACCAGACGTCACAGTATTAATACAACAGGAGAACGTGCCAACCAGACGTCACAGTATTAATACAACAGGAGAACGTGTCAACCAGACATCACAGTATTAATACAACAGGAGAACGTGTCAACCAGACATCACAGTATTAATACAACAGGAGAACGTGTCAACCAGACATCACAGTATTAATACAACAGGAGAACGTGTCAACCATACGCCACAGTATTAATACAACAAAAGTACACACCAACCATACATCACAGTATTAATACAACAAAAGGACACGCCAACCATACATCACAGTATTAATACAACAAAAGGACACGCCAACCATACGTCACAGTAATAATATAACAAGAGGTTGAACCCTGTGGGAGTTTGTGATATTGGTGAGACTGAAATGGTGAGCATTTTTCAGTGAACCTGGTTGTCTTTTGAACACCAGGCCCTCAGTTACCAGCCTACTGGCCCTGTGATGGAGCTATCCAAGATGTTAACTTATTAAGTTAAGTTTATGATTTAGAACTACCACAGAATATATTTAGAAGATTCCAATGAGCAAGAACTAACATTTTAGGAGCTATTGCTTCAGGTTTTGAGTTGGCGAGCCATACCTGTAAACAGGCTCAAGACATTGGGCTGCCTGTTTCCAAGAATGAAACCACACCCTAAACTCTCAATCCAGTCATAGGCCTCTAGTTATCAAGGTGTGGCGGACCTGATTCGACACTGCGGATCAGGTCCGCCAGACCTCGCTGAATACGGCGAGCAATATGCTCGCCGTATTCAGCTTTGCACCAGCAGCTCACAAGAGCTGCTGGTGCAACGCCGGCCCCTGCAGACTCGCGGCCAATGGGCCGCCAGCAGGGGGTGTCAATCAACCCGATCGTACTTGATCAGGTTGATTTCCGGCGATGTGTGTCCGCCTGCTCAGAGCAGACGGACAGGTTATGGAGCAGCGGTCTTTGTGACCGCTGCTTCATAACTGCTGTTTCTGGCGAGCCTGCAGGCTCGCCAGAAACACGGGGCATCTAGCTCCATTCGGAGGTTGATAAATATGCCCCATAGTCAGCACACAAGAGCATGTTGGTAACCAGCTGATAGACCCATTTGAGTCATTTTTCTTAAAAAAACTATATGTTTGAATATGCTCACTGGCTACTGTAGCTCTCACCGGGTCCCACTATAGAATCAACACTGGTGGTAAAAACAAACATGTTTTTAGATAGAGCGATGACTTTATTAAACTCTCTAATTTACTTGTATTATCGATATCTCTTTGTTCTTTGATATCTTTTGTTAAAAAGCAGGGATGTATGCTTAGGAGCCAGTCCATTTCTAGAGCACTCTATGGCAGCAGTTTTGTAAGAATGTTTTACATCTGCAAGAGCACTAGAGGGCAGCACTATTTCCTGCTATAAAGTGCTCCTGAAGCTACCTATAACACAGAATATCATGGAAACAAAGGAAATGTGATAATAGAAGTAAAAAGGAAACAAATGGTCTGTTCTAAACCACAAAAGAATATGTTTGGGTTTCATATCCCTGTAACTTTGTGTATGCACGGTGCCAATTGTGTGCTGTGTTTGTGATGTGTCCCACAGGTTGGCTACTCTACTCACAGAAGTAATCGTGCCCAAGCTGTCCACCCTCTAGTGCAGACCACTATACATAACTTACCCTTTTCTCCTGCACCTTGGTATAAACACTCTCCCACTTCTGCTCCAGTATGCAGAGCTGATGTTCTGCGCTGGAACCTCGAGGGAAGGGGCATGAGGCCAGCAGTCGCTGTAGGCGGTCTCTTACACTGTTGTACGAATGCTGCTTGCACTCTATTTCTTTACACAAATCCTGATAAAGACATTTGAGATTCAGAGCATCACACACGGACTACAGACTTTATCATAAAGTTACTTCACCCAGTGGCAATTTCATTTGGCTTCTGATTTTTCCATACTACATGAGATACAGAGGGAGATTAGGGTAAAGAGATTGTATGAGAAAGAGAAGGTGAGTGTAAATGTGGCAAAACCAAAAGGGACAGTAAAAAAATATGGAGTAAAGCATTACAAGAAGATATGGATAAGGAGATTCAAGTTCAATCCGATTGGCTGATCCAATCAGCCAATCAGATTGACCTCGCATTCTATTGGCTGTTCCGATCAGCCAATAGAATGCGAGCTCAATCTGATTGGATCAGCCAATCGGATTGAACTTGAATGTGATTGGCTGATTGAATCAGCCAATCAGATTTTTCCTACCTTAATTCCGATTGGCTGATAGAATCCTATCAGCCAATCGGAATTCAAGGGACGCCATCTTGGATGACGTCACTTAAAGGTACCGTCATTTAGTCGTCGGATCAAGAAAGAAGAGTATGCTCCGCGTCAGATGTCTTCAGGATGCTGCCGCTCCGCTCCGGATGGATGAAGATAGAAGATGCCGCCTGGATGAAGACTTCTGATGGATGGAAGACCTCTTCTTGCCCCGCTTGGATGAAGACTTCTGCCGGTCTGGATGTCCTCTTCTGCCCCATCGGATGAAGACTTTGGCCCGGCTGGGTGAACACGACTCAAGGAAGGGAGATCTTCAGGGGGGTAGTGTTAGGTTTATTTAAGGCGGGTTTGGGTTAGAGTAGGGGTATGTGGGTGGTGGGTTGTAATGTGGGGGGGGTATTGTGTTTTTTTTTTACAGGCAAAAGAGCTGTTTTCTTTGGGGCATGCCCCGCAAAAGGCCCTTTTAAGGGCTGGTAAGGTAATAGAGCTGTTAACTTTTGTAATTTAGTATAGGGTAGGGCATTTTTTTAATTTGGGGGCTTTGTTATTTTATTAGGGGGCTTAGATTAGGTGTAATTAGTTTAAACTTCTTGTAATATTTTTTTATTTTTTGTAATTTAGTGTTTGTTTTTTTTGTACTTTAGTTTAGTTTATTTAATTGTATTTAATTGTAGGTACTTGTAGTTAATTTATTTAATTTATTTAATGATAGTGTAGTGTTAGGTTTAATTGTAATTTTGGTTAGGATTTATTTTACAGGTAATTTTGTAATTATTTTAGCTAGGTAGCTATTAAACAGTAAATAACTATTTAATAGCTATTTTACCTAGTTAAAATAAATACAAAGTTGCCTGTAAAATAAATATAAATCCTAAAATAGCTACAATGTAACTATTAGTTATATTGTAGCTATATTAGGTTTTTTTTTACAGGTAAGTATTTCATTTTAAATAGGATTCATTTATTTAATTAATTTAATGATAGTGTAGTGTTAGGTGTAATTGTAACTTAGGTTAGGATTTATTTTACAGGTAAATTTGTATTTATTTTAGCTAGGTAGTTATTAAATAGTTATTAATTATTTAATAACTATTGTACCTAGTTAAAATAAATACAAAGTTGCCTGTAAAATAAAGATAAATCCTAAAATAGCTACAATGTAACTATTAGTTATATTGTAGCTATATTAGGGTTTATTTTACAGGTAAGTATTTAGTTTTAAATAGGATTAATTTATTTAATTATAGTAATTTTATTTCGTTTTATTTAAATTATATTTAAGTTAGGGGGTGTTAGGGTTAGACTTAGGTTTAGGGGTTAATAACTTTATTATAGTAGCGGCGACGTTGGGGGCGGGAGATTAGGGGTTAATAATTGTAGGTAGGTGGCGGCGATGTTAGGGAGGGCAGATTAGGGGTTAATAAAATTTATTATAGTGTTTGCGAGGCGGGAGTGCTGCGGTTTAGGGGTTAATACATTTATTATAGTGGCGGTGATGTCCGGTCAGCAGATTAGGGGTTAATACTTGTAGTTAGGTTGCGGCGACGTTGGGGGTGGCAGATTAGGGGTTAATAACTATAATGTAGGGGTCGGCGATGTTAGGGACAGCAGATTAGGGGTTAATAGCTATAATGTAGGTGGCGGTGATGTCCGGTCGGCAGATTAGGGGTTAATACTTGTAGTTAGATTGTGTCGACGTTGGGGGGGGGGAGATTAGGGGTTAATAATTGTAGGTAGGTGGCGGCGATGTTAGGGAGGGCAGATTAGGGGTTAATAAAATTTATTATAGTGTTTGCGAGGCGGGAGTGCTGCGGTTTAGGGGTTAATACATTTATTATAGTGGCGGTGATGTCCGGTCAGCAGATTAGGGGTTAATACTTGTAGTTAGGTTGCGGCGACGTTGGGGGTGGCAGATTAGGGGTTAATAACTATAATGTAGGGGTCGGCGATGTTAGGGACAGCAGATTAGGGGTTAATAGCTATAATGTAGGTGGCGGTGATGTCCAGTCGGCAGATTAGGGGTTAATACTTGTAGTTAGATTGTGTCGACGTTGGGGGGGGGCAGATTAGGGGTTAATAACTATAATGTAGGGGTCGGCGATGTTAGGGACAGCAGATTAGGGGTTAATAGCTATAATGTAGGTGGCGGCGATGTCCGGTCGGCAGATTAGGGGTTAATACTTGTAGTTAGGTTGCGGCGATGTTGGGGGGGGCAGATTAGGGGTTAATAACTATAATGTAGGGGTCGGCGATGTTAGGGACAGCAGATTAGGGGTTAATAGCTATAATGTAGGTGGCGGCGATGTCCGGTCGGCAGATTAGGGGTTAATACTTGTAGTTAGATTGCGGCGACGTTGGGGGGGGCAGATTAGGGGTTAATAACTATAATGTAGGGGTCGGCGATGTTAGGGACAGCAGATTAGGGGTTAATAGCTATAATGTAGGTGGCGGCGATGTCCGGTCGGCAGATTAGGGGTTAATACTTGTAGTTAGATTGCGGCGACGTTGGGGGGGCAGATTAGGGGTTAATAACTATAATGTAGGGGTCGGCGATGTTAGGGACAGCAGATTGGGGTTAATAGCTATAATGTAGGTGGCGGCGGTGTCCGGTCGGCAGATTAGGGGTTAAATAATTTTATTATAGGGTTTGCGATGTGGGGGGGCCTCGGTTTAGTGGTTCATAGGTAGTTTATGGGTGTTAGTGTACTTTGTAGCACTCAGTAGTTAAGAGTTTTATATTCCGGTGTTAGCCCATAAAGCTCTTAACTACTGACTTTATTCGGTAGATTCGGATGGCCGTGTATTACACTAGTACTATTTACACCTAATATACAGTACAAAATACTAGTCTAATACACAGCATATCCCACCTAAAATATACCAAATTTCTGAACCGAATAGAACCGAATAGAACCAAATTCAGCAGAATTTATTCGAATCTGAATAAATCCAAAACTAATTCATTCAAATTTTGCCGAATTCGAATCGATCCGAACCGAAATTCGAAAAGTCTGAATCTATCCGAACCGAAATTCGAAAAGTCTGAATCGATCCGAACCGAAAACGAACCAAATTTTTTAGCCATGCACATATCTAGCAAGAAGTAAAGAGGGATTAAGTAACAAATGGGAGCGTCACTGATGAGACGTAGAGTAAAGAGGAGCAAGAAGAGAAGATGGGGTTAAGTAACAAACGGGAGCGTCACTGATGAGACGTAGAGTAAAGAGGAGCAAGAAGAGAAGAGGGGTTAAGTAACAAATGGGAGCGTCACTGATGAGACGTAGAGTAAAGAGGAGCAAGAAGAGAAGAGGGGTTAAGTAACAAATGGGAGCATCACTGATGAGACGTAGAGTAAAGAGGAGCAAGAAGAGAAGAGGGGTTAAGTAACAAATGGGAGCGTCACTGATGAGACGTAGAGTAAAGAGGAGCAAGAAGAGAAGAGGGGTTACGTAACAAAAGGGAGCGTCACTGATGAGACGTAGAGTAAAGAGGAGCAAGAAGAGAAGAGGGGTTCTATAACAAATGGGAGCGTCACTGATGAGACGTAGAGTAAAGAGGAGCAAGAAGAGAAGAGGGGTTAAGTAACAAATGGGAGCGTCACTGATGAGACGTAGAGTAAAGAGGAGCAAGAAGAGAAGAGGGGTTACGTAACAAAAGGGAGCGTCACTGATGAGATGTAGAGTAAAGAGGAGCAAGAAGAGAAGATGGGGTTAAGTAACAAATGGGAGCGTCACTGATGAGACGTAGAGTAAAGAGGAGCAAGAAGAGAAGAGGGGTTAAGTAACAAATGGGAGCGTCACTGATGAGACGTAGAGTAAAGAGGAGCAAGAAGAGAAGAGGGGTTAAGTAACAAATGGGAGCATCACTGATGAGACGTAGAGTAAAGAGGAGCAAGAAGAGAAGAGGGGTTACGTAACAAATGGGAGCGTCACTGATGAGACGTAGAGTAAAGAGGAGCAAGAAGAGAAGAGGGGTTACGTAACAAATGGGAGCGTCACTGATGAGACGTAGAGTAAAGAGGAGCAAGAAGAGAAGAGGGGTTAAGTAACAAATGGGAGCGTCACTGATGAGACGTAGAGTAAAGAGGAGCAAGAAGAGAAGAGGGGTTACGTAACAAATGGGAGCGTCACTGATGAGACGTAGAGTAAAGAGGAGCAAGAAGAGAAGAGGGGTTACGTAACAAATGGGAGCGTCACTGATGAGACGTAGAGTAAAGAGGAGCAAGAAGAGAAGAGGGGTTACGTAACAAAAGGGAGCGTCACTGATGAGACGTAGAGTAAAGAGGAGCAAGAAGAGAAGAGGGGTTAATTAACAAATGGGAGCGTCACTGATGAGACGTAGAGTAAAGAGGGGCAAGAAGAGAAGAGGGGTTACGTAACAAAAGGGAGCGTCACTGATGAGACGTAGAGTAAAGAGGAGCAAGAAGAGAAGAGGGGTTCTATAACAAATGGGAGCGTCACTGATGAGACGTAGAGTAAAGAGGAGCAAGAAGAGAAGAGGGGTTAAGTAACAAATGGGAGCGTCACTGATGAGACGTAGAGTAAAGAGGAGCAAGAAGAGAAGAGGGGTTACGTAACAAAAGGGAGCGTCACTGATGAGATGTAGAGTAAAGAGGAGCAAGAAGAGAAGATGGGGTTAAGTAACAAATGGGAGCGTCACTGATGAGACGTAGAGTAAAGAGGAGCAAGAAGAGAAGAGGGGTTAAGTAACAAATGGGAGCGTCACTGATGAGACGTAGAGTAAAGAGGAGCAAGAAGAGAAGAGGGGTTAAGTAACAAATGGGAGCATCACTGATGAGACGTAGAGTAAAGAGGAGCAAGAAGAGAAGAGGGGTTACGTAACAAATGGGAGCGTCACTGATGAGACGTAGAGTAAAGAGGAGCAAGAAGAGAAGAGGGGTTACGTAACAAATGGGAGCGTCACTGATGAGACGTAGAGTAAAGAGGAGCAAGAAGAGAAGAGGGGTTAAGTAACAAATGGGAGCGTCACTGATGAGACGTAGAGTAAAGAGGAGCAAGAAGAGAAGAGGGGTTACGTAACAAATGGGAGCGTCACTGATGAGACGTAGAGTAAAGAGGAGCAAGAAGAGAAGAGGGGTTACGTAACAAATGGGAGCGTCACTGATGAGACGTAGAGTAAAGAGGAGCAAGAAGAGAAGAGGGGTTAATTAACAAATGGGAGCGTCACTGATGAGACGTAGAGTAAAGAGGGGCAAGAAGAGAAGAGGGGTTACGTAACAAATGGGAGCGTCACTGATGAGACGTAGAGTGAAGAGGGGCAAGAAGTAAAGAGGGAGGGATTAAGTAACAAATGGGAGCGTCACTGATGAGACGTAGAGTGAAGAGGAGCAAGAAGTAAAGAGGGGTTAAGTAACAAATGGGAGCGTCACCGATGAGACATACAGGCCCATTTATCAAGCTCCGTATGGAGCTTGAAGGGCCGTGTTTCTGGCGAGTCTTCAGACTCGCCAGAAACACAAGTTATGAAGCAGCGGTCTAAAGACCGCTGCTTCATAACCCTGTCCGCCTGCTCTGAGCAGGCGGACAGGAACCGCCGGAAATCAACCCGATCGAATACGATCGGGTTGATTGACAGCTCCCTGCTGGCGGCCGATTGGCCGCGAGTCAGCAGGGGGCGGCGTTGCACCAGCAGCTCTTGTGAGCTGCTGGTGCAATGTTAAATGTGGAGAGCGTATTGCTCTCCGCATTTAGCGAGGTCTTGCGGACCTGATCCGCAGTGTCGGATCAGGTCCGCAAGCCCTTTGATAAATGGGCCCCATAGAGTGAAGAGGGGCAAGAAGTAAAGATGGGGTTAAGTAACAAATGGGAGCGTCACTGATGAGACGTAGAGTAAAGCGGGGCAAGAAGAGAAGAGGGGTTACGTAACAAATGGGAGCGTCACTGATGAGACGTAGAGTGAAGAGGGGCAAGAAGTAAAGAGGGAGGGATTAAGTAACAAATGGGAGCGTCACTGATGAGACGTAGAGTGAAGAGGAGCAAGAAGTAAAGAGGGGTTAAGTAACAAATGGGAGCGTCACTGATGAGACATAGAGTGAAGAGGGGCAAGAAGTAAAGATGGGGTTAAGTAACAAATGGGAGCGTCACTGATGAGACGTAGAGTAAAGAGGGGCAAGAAGAGAAGAGGGGTTATGTAACAAATGGGAGCGTCACTGATGAGACGTAGAGTGAAGAGGAGCAAGAAGAGAAGATGGGGTTAAGTAACAAATGGGGGTGTCACTGATGAGACATAGAGTGAAGAGGGGCAAGAAGTAAAGAGGGGTTAATTAACAAATGGGAGCATCACTGATGAGACGTAGAGTAAAGAGGGGCAAGAAGAGAAGAGGGGTTACGTAATAAATGGGAGCGTCACTGATGAGACGTAGAGTGAAGAGGAGCAAGAAGAGAAGATGGGGTTAAGTAACAAATGGGAGCGTCACTGATGAGACGTAGAGTGAAGAGGGGCAAGAAGAGAAGATGGGGTTAAGTAACAAATGGGAGCGTCACTGATGAGACGTAGAGTGAAGAGGGGCAAGAAGAGAAGATGGGGTTAAGTAACAAATGGGAGCGTCACTGATGAGACGTAGAGTGAAGAGGAGCAAGAAGTAAAGAGGGGTTAAGTAACAAATGGGAGCGTCACTGATGAGACGTAGAGTGAAGAGGGGCAAGAAGTAAAGAGGGAGGGGTTAAGTAACAAATGGGAGCGTCACTGATGAGACTTAGAGTGAAGAGGGGCAAGAAGAGAAGATGGGGTTAAGTAACAAATGGGAGCGTCACTGATGAGACGTAGAGTGAAGAGGAGCAAGAAGTAAAGAGGGGTTAAGTAACAAATGGGAGCGTCACTGATGAGTAGTGATGTCGCGAACAGTTCGCCGGAAAACAGTTCCCGCCGATCATAGCTTGAACATATGTGATGTTCGATCCGCCCCCTATTCGTCATCATTGAGTAAACTTTGACCCTTTACTTCACAGTCAGCAGACACATTTCAGCCAATCAGCAGCAGACACTCCCTCCCAGACCCTCCCAGCTCCTGGGCAGCAGCCATTTTAGATTAATTCTGATCCTGCATTCTTAGTGAGAGGAGGGATAGTGCTGCTGCTGATTTTATAGAGAAATTGATAGCTAGGCTAGTGTATTCAGTGTCCACTACAGTCCTGAAGGACTCATCTGATCTCTGCTGTAAGGACAGCACCCCAAAAAGCCCTTTTCAGGGCTAGAACATCAGTCATTTTTTATTTTTTTTCTTTGTAATCTAATAGCAGTTGCCTGCCTGGCACTGCCAGCCTGTGTGTCAGGCTCACATCATATACTGTGCCTACTTGCTCAGTGCCACCAGTCATATCTGGTGTAACATTAGTGTAAATTTAAAAAAAAAAAAAACTTTTACATCAGTCTGCTAGTGTAATCTAATTTCAGTTGCCAGGCCAGCCTGCCACTGCCAGCCAGCCTGTGTGTCAGGCTCACAGCATATACTGTGCCTACTTCCTCAGTGCCACCAGTCATATCTGGTGTAACATTAGTGTAAATTAAAACAAAAAAACTTTTACATCAGTCTGCTAGTGTAATCTAATTGCAGTTGCCTGCTTGCCAGCGTGTGTGCCAGGCCCACTTACCAACAAGTGCCACCAATCGTAATTTGTTATAACAGTAGTGTAAATATTTTAAAAAAAAACTTTTTTGACTGTGAAACATCAGTCTGCTAGTGTAATCTTATTGCAGTTGCCTGCCTGCCTGCCAGCGTGTGTGCCAGGCCCACCTGCCAAGTTAGTAGCACCACTCATATTTGTTGTAACAGTAGTGTAAATATTTAAAAAAAATCTTTTTTGATTGTGAAACATCAGTCTGCTAGTGTAATCTAATTTCAGTTGCCAGGCCAGCCTGCCACTGCCAGCCTGTGTGTCAGGCTCACAGCATATACTGTGCCTACTTCCTCAGTGCCACCACTCATATCTGGTGTAACATTAGTGTAAATTTTTTTTAAAAAAAAAACTTTTACATCAGTCTGCTAGTGTAATCTAATTGCAGTTGCCTGCCTGCCAGCGTGTGTGCCAGGCCCACTTGACAACTAGTGCGACCACTCATATTTGTTATAACAGTAGTGTAAATATTTAAAAAAAAAAAAAAATTTGACTGTGAAACATCAGTCTGCTAGTGTAATCTAATTGCAGTTGCCTGCCTGCCAGCGTGTGTGCCAGGCCCACTTGCCAACTAGTGCCACCAATCATATTTGTTATAACAGTAGTGTAAATATTTAAAAACCAAAATTTTTTGACTGTGTATCTATCAAATGTATATTGCATCTATTGATCTATGTAATTCGTATCTATCAAATGTATATTGCATCTATTGATCTATGTAATTCGTATCTATCAAATGTATATTGCATGGATTGAGCTATGTAATCTATGTATCTATCTATCAAATCTATCTATCTCGTGGTTGTGCAAATGGACTGTTTGCGGTTGTTTGTGGTGCGTTACACGGGGAGTTTGGTCTGTCACTGTGAAGCGGGCGTAACCCTTACACTACCTGATCGATACATCATACCTGATGTTTTAAAGCACGATATTCCAAACAATTTAGGAATGTTAGGTGATTTATGCCCTTTATGGATTAAAACCAGACTCTGCATCAACTATGTAATTTTCCATGGGAGTTTTGCCATGGATCCCCCTCCCCCGCATGCCACAGTCCAGGTGTTAGTCCCCTTGAAACAACTTTTCCATCACTATTGTGGCCAGAAAGAGTCCCTGTGGGTTTTAAAGTTTGCCTGCCTATTGAAGTCAATGGCGGTTCGCTCGGTTTGCCGGTTCGCGAACAGTTACGGAAGTTCGAGTCCGCCGTTCGCAAACCAAAATTTTTAGGTTTGCGACATCACTACTGATGTGACGTAGAGTGAAGAAGAGCAAGAAGTAAAGAGGGGTTAAGTAACAAATGGGAGCATCACTGATGAGATGTAGAGTGAAGAGGGGCAAGAAGTAAAGAGGGGTTAAGTAACAAATGGGAGCATCACTGATGAGATGTAGAGTGAAGAGGGGCAAGAAGTAAAGAGGGGTTAAGTAACAAATGGGAGCGTCACTGATGAGACGTAGAGTGAAGAGGAGCAAGAAGTAAAGAGGGGTTAAGTAACAAATGGGAGCGTCACTGATGAGATGTAGAGTGAAGAGGAGCAAGAAGTAAAGAGGGGTTAAGTAACAAATGGGAGCGTCACTGATGAGATGTAGAGTGAAGAGGGGCAAGAAGTAAAGAGGGGTTAAGTAACAAATGGGAGCGTCACTGATGAGATGTAGAGTGAAGAGGGGCAAGAAGTAAAGAGGGGTTCTGTAACAAATAGGAGTGTCACTGATGAGACGTAGAGTGAAGAGGAGCAAGAAGTAAAGAGGGGTTAAGTAACAAATGGGAGCGTCACTGATGAGACATAGAGTAAAGAGGAGCAAGAAGAGAAGAGGGGTTACGTAACAAATGGGAGCGTCACTGATGAGACGTAGAGTGAAGAGGGGCAAGAAGTAAAGATGGGGTTAAGTAACAAATGGGAGCGTCACTGATGAGACGTAGAGTAAAGAGGAGCAAGAAGAGAAGAGGGGTTACGTAACAAATGGGAGCGTCACTGATGAGACGTAGAGTGAAGAGGGGCAAGAAGTAAAGAGGGGTTAAGTAACAAATGGGAGCATCACTGATGAGATGTAGAGTGAAGAGGGGCAAGAAGTAAAGAGGGGTTAAGTAACAAATGGGAGCGTCACTGATGAGACGTAGAGTAAAGAGGGGCAAGAAGAGAAGAGGGGTTATGTAACAAATGGGAGCGTCACTGATGAGACGTAGAGTAAAGAGGAGCAAGAAGAGAAGAGGGAGGGGTTAAGTAACAAATGGGAGCGTCACTGATGAGACGTTGAGTGAAGAGGGGCAAGAAGTAAAGAAGGGTTAAGTAACAAATGGGAGCGTCACTGATGAGACGTAGAGTAAAGAGGAGCAAGAAGAGAAGAGGGAGGGGTTAAGTAACAAATGGGAGCGTCACTGATGAGACGTAGAGTGAAGAGGAGCAAGAAGTAAAGAAGGGTTAAGTAACAAATGGGAGCGTCACTGATGAGACAAAGAGTGAAGAGGAGCAAGAAGAGAAGATGGGGTTAAGTAACAAATGGGAGCGTCACTGATGAGACAAAGAGTGAAGAGGAGCAAGAAGAGAAGATGGGGTTAAGTAACAAATGGGAGCGTCACTGATGAGACAAAGAGTGAAGAGGAGCAAGAAGAGAAGATGGGGTTAAGTAACAAATGGGAGCGTCACTGATGAGACGTAGAGTGAAGAGGGGCAAGAAGAGAAGATGGGGTTAAGTAACAAATGGGAGCGTCACTGATGAGACGTAGAGTGAAGAGGGGCAAGAAGAGAAGATGGGGTTAAGTAACAAATGGGAGCGTCACTGATGAGACGTAGAGTGAAGAGGGGCAAGAAGAGAAGATGGGGTTAAGTAACAAATGGGAGCTTCACTGATGAGACAAAGAGTGAAGAGGAGCAAGAATAGAAGATGGGGTTAAGTAACAAATGGGAGCGTCACTGATGAGACAAAGAGTGAAGAGGAGCAAGAAGAGAAGATGGGGTTAAGTAATAAATGGGAGCGTCACTGATGAGACAAAGAGTGAAGAGGGGCAAGAAGAGAAGATGGGGTTAAGTAATAAATGGGAGCGTCACTGATGAGACAAAGAGTGAAGAGGAGCAAGAAGAGAAGATGGGGTTAAGTAACAAATGGGAGCATCACTGATGAGACGTAGAGTGAAGAGGGGCAAGAAGAGAAGATGGGGTTAAGTAATAAATGGGAGCGTCACTGATGAGACAAAGAGTGAAGAGGAGCAAGAATAGAAGATGGGGTTAAGTAACAAATGGGAGCATCACTGATGAGACGTTGAGTGAAGAGGAGCAAGAAGAGAAGATGGGGTTAAGTAACAAATGGGAGCGTCACTGATGAGACAAAGAGTGAAGAGGGGCAAGAAGAGAAGATGGGGTTAAGTAACAAATAGAAATATAAAGCGGCTCCAGCAAGTACATTTGTTTGTTCTATCTCTAGCAATGTGCATGGCTAGCATAAGCACTATTACGTACAGTTACTAGGAAGGACTAAGGAATCTGTTGCTCAGGCTACACACCATATGTTCATTCAGTGCTTCCCTTGTAGACTCTGGATGTCCCCACACTGGTCTGGAGAAAGACAGACGAGCATCCACCTGGTCCAACCACTGCAGGAGGTCTGTCATCTCCAGCATCACATCCTGCACCTGCACAAACACAGGAGAGATTTGTTTTCACTTATATTTTCAGTTATAGGTGAAAGAATAGAATAAAAAAAACAGAGAGGACATAGCAACATGGTGCATATTATCTTCATACATATCATATCTGTCTTTCTTCAGCATGGCTGAATCTACACTGTAAAGTTTTTATTGGTGAGTTTATATAACAGTTTGCCAGCTGTTACATTGTTATGCCCATGGCTAGCGATACCAGCACTGTAAATCTACCTCCTTATCCTGTTTCACCTTTTGATAGCAGACTTTTACAAGTCTTTTGTAACACATACTAACAAATTTGTAATTTCCATCTTCCCTGCAGAAAAAAAATCACTGCAATAATCTATCATATTTAGGTGTTACATGGTGTCCATATCTGCAAATCAGGACTTGCATATGTCTAGTGTTTAACTGTAAAGTTGAGGCACTGAGGTCTAACTAAAGTCAGGAATGGGCATATAACTGACAGGGGTTGTAGGCAATTATGTCTTATCTAAGGTCAGGAATGGGCATGTAACTGACAAGGGTTAGTAGTCAATAAGGTCTGATCTGAGGTCAGGTATGGGCATATAACTGACAGGAGTTGTAGGCAATGATGTCTTATCTAAGGTCAGGAATGGGCATGTAACTGACAAGGGTTAGTAGTCAATAAGGTCTGATCTGAAGTCAGGAATAGGCATATAACTGACAGGAGTTGTATGCAATGAGGTCTGATCTAAGGTCAGGAATGGTCATGTAACTGACAAGAGTTAGTAGCCAATGAGGTCTGATCTGAGGTCAGGTATGGCCATGTAACTGACAAGGGTTAGTAGCCAATGAGGTCTGATCTGAGGTCAGGTATGGCCATATGACTGACAAGGGTAGTAGCCAATGAGGACTGAGCTGAGGTGTGATAATGACCCAACTACCTTGAATGTCTGATCATTTGCTGATTGTCCATTAATTCCGAGGCAACAACTGGCAACGGATTTGCAAACGCGTCAGCAGATATAAATCCAAATGAACATTTCTTTATTGCTGCAGTAAGTTGTGTAGTAACAGACATACACCTAGAATATGAGTTTTGCGCTAAACAGGGTGTGAAACGAACGCAACAAAAGTTGCGTTATTTCACCCCCCCCCCCCCATATTGCTGCCATTACGATTTTTTAAAAAGCCTCCCTGTGGGTGCTATATGGTGGCGTTAAGCTCCATACTGCACAAAAGCCAAGGGCTGAGAATACGTGCCCGTGCACGCTTTCCCCCATAGACATCAATGGGGAGAGAGCGTTAGAAAAAAAACTAACACCGGAAGTGCGGAATGGCGATCACCGTAATGCAACCCCTTTAATGCCTTTGGGGAAAAAAAGTTAAGTTTAAACCTAACAGCCAACATAAACCCCAAGTCTAAACACCCCTAATCTGCCGTCCACGACATCGCCGACACCTAAATAAAGTTATTAACCCCTAATCTGCCGCTCCCGACATTGCTGACACTAATAAAAGTTATTAACCCCTATTCCGTTGCTCCCTGACATCGCCGCCACTATAATAAAGCTATTAACCCCTAATCCGCAGCTCCCCGACATCGCTGCCACTAAATAAAGTTATTAACTCCTAAACCTCCGGCCTCCCACATCTCCGCCACTAAATAAACCTAATAACTCCTAAACCTCCGGCCTCCCACATCTCCGCCACTAAATAAACCTATTAACCCCTAAATCTCTGGCCTCCCACATCACAAAACATTGGGGCCTATCTATCAAGCTCCGAAAGGAGCTTGACGGCCCCTGTTTCTGGCGAGTCTTCAGACTCGCCAGAAACAGCAGTTATGAAGCAGCGGTCACAAAGAGCTCTGAGCAGGCGGACAGACATCGCCGGAATTCAACCCGATCGAGTATGATCGGGTTGATTGGCACCCCCCTGCTGGCGGCTGATTGGCCGCGAGTCTGCAGGGGATGGCGTTACACCAGCAGCTCTTGTGAGCTGCTGGTGCAATGCTGAATATGGAGAGCGTATTGCTCTCCATATTTAGCAAGGTCTGGCGGACCTGATCCGCAGTGTCGGATCAGGTCCGCCAGACCTTGTTAAATAGAGGCCATTAAATTAAACTATTAATCCCTAAACCTAACACCCCCCCTAACTTTAAATTAAAACTACAATATACCTATATTTAAATTAAAAAAACTTACCTGTGAAATAAATATAAACCTAAAATTAAACTATAAATTAACCTAACCTTACTATTCTAATAAAATAAAAATCCTTCCAATTAAAATATCTAAATTTCAAATGTAAAAAACTTAAAACTACGAAAAAAATTAAAAAATCTAAATTACAACAAAAAAATCCTAAGAAAAATTTAACAAAAATAATAAACACTAAAATCACGAAGAATAAAAAACACTAAGATTACAAAAATAAAATTATCAAAAATAAAAACAATTACATCTAATCTAATAGCCCTATAAAAATAAAAAGCCCCCCCAAAATAAAAACACCCGCTAGCCTACAATAAACTACCAATAGCCCTTAAAATGGCCTTTTGTAGGGCATTGCCCTAAATAAATTAGCTCTTTTACCTGTAAAAAAATACAAAATCCCCCAAACAGTAAAACCCACCACTCATCCAACCCCCCAAAATAAAAAACCTAACTATAAAAAAAAACCTAAGCTACCCATTGCCCCTAAAGGGAAATTTGTATGGGCATCGCCCTTAAAAGGGCATTTAACTCTTTTGCATTGCCCTTAAAAGGGCATTTAGCTATTTTTCAAAGCCCAAACACTAATCTAAAAAAAAAAAAAAAAAAAAAAAAATTAAAAAATAACCTAACACTAACCGAAGAATATCTACTCACGGGTTTCTGAAGTCCGGACGGCATCTCCATCCAGGCGGCGAGGTCTTCATCCATCCCGGTGGCGTCTTCTATCCTCATTCTGGCAGCGCGGAGCAGAGCCATCCTGGAAGCTGATCCCATCCTGCGCAGAGCGTCCTCTTCATATGGTCGCCGCCGTACATTGACATTGAATGCAAGGTAGCCGTTTTAAAATGGTGTCCCTTGCAGTACGGCGGCGACTGTATGAAGAGGACGGTCCGGACAGGATGGGATCGACTTCCAGGATGGCTCCGCACCGCCGGGATGAAGATAGAAGATGCCTCTGAGATGGATGAAGACCTTGCCGTCTGGATGAAGACCTCGCCGCCTGGATGGAGATGGATGTCCAGACTTCAGAAACCATGAGTAGATCTTCTGGGGTTAGTGTTAGGTTATTTTTTTATTTTTTTGGGTAGTTTTTTTTTTAGATTAGGGTTTGGGCTTTGAAAAAGAGCTAAATGCTCTTTTAAGGGCAAGTAAAAGAGCTAAATGCCCTTTTAAGGGCAATGCCCCTACAAATGCCCCTTTAGGTTTTTTATTTTGGGGGGTTAGTTGGGTGGTGTGTTTTACTGTTGGGGGGACTTTGTATTTTTTTACAGGTAAAATTGCTGATTTCTTTAGGGCAATGCCCTACAAAAGGCCCTTTTAAGGGCTATTGGTAGTTTATTGTAGGCTAGGGGGTGTTTTTATTTTTGGGGAGCTTTTTTATATTTATAGGGCTATTAGATTAGGTGTAATTGTTTTTATTTTTGATAATTTCATTTATTTATTTTTTAATCTTAGTTTTTTTTATTTTTCGGGATTTTAGTGTTTATTATTTTTGGTAAACTTAGATTTTTTTAATTTTTAGTAGATTTTGGGGGTTTTTAGTTGTAATTTAGATTTTGTTAATTTTTTTCGTAGTGTTAGGTCTTTTTAAATTTGTAATTTAGATATTTTAATTGGTATTTTTATTTTATTTTATTAGAATAGTAAGGTTAGGTTAATTTATAGTTTAATGTTAGGTTTATTTTTATTTCACAGGTAAGTTTTTATTTATTTAAATAGAGTTATATTGTAATTTTAATTTAAAGTTGGGGGGGTGATAGGTTTAGGGGTTAATAACTTTATTTAGTGGCAGCAATGTCAGGGAGCGGTGGAATAGTGTTTAATAACTTTATTATAGTGGCGGCGATGTCGGGGAGCGGCGGAATAGGGGTTAATATATTTAAATAGTGTTGGGGATGTGGGTGGGTAGCAGATTAGTGGTCAATAGGTTTATTTAATAGCCGCAATGTGGGTGAGTGGCAGATTAGGGGTTAATAAGTTTAATATAGTGTCGGCGATGTCAGGGAGCGGCGGATTAGAGGTTAATAGCTTTATTATAGTGTTTGAGATGCGGGGGCCTCTGTTTAGGGGTTAATAGGTTGTTTATGGGTGTTAGTGTACTTTGTAACACTTTAGTTATGAGTTTTGTGAAACATTTTTGTTACACAAAATCCTTAACTACTGCTCTCAGATGGCGGCATGGATTGTGTCGGTATAGGCTGTAACGCAAGCATTTTAGCCTCACCGCACAACCTGTAATACCGGAGCTATGGAAATCCTACACAAAAAAACTCATTTTTTAAGTGCGGGATTGACGTTGCATTACAGGCTTAAATACTTGCGGTACAGCTATACCGACACAGCTCACAATAGTGCATTCCTGCTTTTACTCTGAAATTGCCATTTTTTTCAGCGTTAAAAGCCGCAACACAAAACTCGTAATTTAGGTGATAGCTTGTGCTGCATTTTATCTTTAGAGTATCGATCTAGGGTTATTTGAAGGCCACTTTACAGATAATTGTTGTTTTTTCAGCACCTTGTAGCACATGACTTACAATCTTTTATTAACCCTATAATTTGCCATGTGTGCTGTTCTAGTTGAATAGTTTTGTTACTTTTTGAGATAAAGAGAAATTAAAACCTTCAGTTTATTTTTCAGTCTCTGGGTGCTAATTATACCTTACCCTGCTGAGGTCATTCTCCAGTTCCAGTTGTCGTTTCTCTGTCTCGCTCTGAAGATGCTCCCAGCGCTGGTTCAGATCCAGCAGTGCAGCTTGTAGAGATTCCAGACCATCCACAAGAGAGGACACCAGAATCGCCTGTCCAGCTTCATTCACAGATTCCACAGTGCGCATGTGAGAGACAACATCATTCCTCAAAACCTACAAGAATATGTCACAGACAACTCACCATCAACATCATTCCTCAAAACCTACAAGAATATGTCACAGACAACTCACCATCAACATCATTCCTCAAAACCTACAAGAATATGTCACAGACAACTCACCATCAACATCATTCCTCAAAACCTACAAGGTTCTTAAAACTCATTTAATTCATCTTCAAATGTTTCATTTTAATTGATCTTCTCTACAAGTTGTTATGTTAGAATCAACATAGGAAATGCTAGAATAGTATATGTACAATAATAATCCAAGAATATCTTTATCAGATCATATCTGGGTTAGTCAAAGGTAATAGGTGTGAAAAACACTTGTGTGTGGACCTTGCTCAGAACATCTCAAAATGAAAATAAAAAAAACAAGGTAGATATTTCTCAATAGGACCCTTAGCATGTACATGTCACATATTACTAATGACCTTAGCATGTACGTGTCACATATTACTTACTAGTGACCTTAGCATGTACATGTCACATATTACTAATGACCTTAGCATGTACATGTCACATATTACTTACTAGTGACCTTAGCATGTACATGTCACATATTATTAATGACCTTAGCATGTACATCTCACATATTACTTACTAGTGACCTTATCATGTACATTTCACATATTACTCTAGTGACCTTATGTCACATATTAGCATGTACATGTCACATATTACTAATGACCTTAGCATGTACATGTCACATATTACTTACTAGTGACCTTATCATGTACATTTCACATATTACTCTAGTGACCTTATGTCACATATTAGCATGTACATGTCACATATTACTAATGACCTTAGCATGTACATGTCACATATTACTTACTAGTGACCTTAGTATGTACATGTCACATATTACTAATGACCTTAGAATGTACATGTCACATATTACTAATGACCTTAACATGTACATGTCACATACCACCTACTAGTGACCTTAGCATGTGCATGTCACATATTACTAATGACCTTAGCATGTACATGTCACATATTACTTACTAGTGACCTTATCATGTGCATGTCACATATTACTAATGACCTTAGCATGTACATGTCACATATTACTAATGACCTTAACATGTACATGTCACATACCACCTACTAGTGACCTTAGCATGTGCATGTCACATATTACTAATGACCTTAGCATGTACATGTCACATATTACTTACTAGTGACCTTATCATGTGCACGTCACATATTACTAATGACCTTAGCATGCACATGTCACATATTACTTACTAGTGACCTTAGCATGTACATGTCCCATATTACTAATGAATATTGTGGTTTTCTCACAGCGCCTACCCTGTATCCTACTAGCTCCCCAGGAAAACAAGACACCTAATATATCTTGGAAGTATTTACGAATAACGATAGAGTCTAGGGAGCGCCTCAGAGTGGGCAGAGGATATTACGTCGCAATGGTAGGTGTTCAACAAATGTATTATTACACAGACAATTGATAATCTAATAGTGACTAGTTAAAAAATGGTAAAACAATTTCACATATAGTATCACATAAAAAATAAAAAATCACATAAAATTATCACAAAAAGGTTAGATAAAAATACATGGATCCATGTTACATAAAAATTATTATCAATACATAACCACGATGCACAATATGTTTAAAAGCCCTGATTAGGGGGGATTGAAAAGCTTGCAGAAAATATACTGAAAAAGCATTCTTAAGTAATCCTATTTGGCCAATCAGTTGTTGTGTTCTGAAAGAGTCAGGTGGAGTAGTTTATAAAATAGCTCGTGGTTGGTTGGTATTATAAGTATACAATATGTAGAAAAATTGGTATTTCTAATCTTCAAAGGATACTCAGTCAGAGATATAAATCCTGAATTAAGTCTCTCCTGTGAATGAGGTGTCAGTGTGACGGTGTCCAAAAAGATGAAAAAATGTGTCAACGGTGATGAAAAACAAATTAAAAATTGAAAAACATGATGAAATGCAAGTCAATGAAAGTGTGATGAAAATGTGATGAAAAAATGATGAAAATAAAATCAAACTCCAAATGTGCAATAAGAATAAATTCCCACAGAAAAAATTATTTTCCTAAAAATTATTCAAAATATATGAGTCAAAGTCAGATAATCCTGTGTTATAGTGTAGTTAAAAGTTTATCCAAAAATAAATATACAAACATAGAGCATGAATTCCCAGTGTCCCTGTGGAAAACAAACAGAAAATAGTGCAATAACGCTTAAAGATTCTTATATATAATTGAAATAAGGCTTACCATACACTAGCCAACGCGTTTCGGCCCTTCCCTGGGCCTTTCTCAAGACTGTAGTTCAATTTTAGACCTTTACCCATCAATGTCGTTAAGAAACACCTTAATAATCTAAAAATGAAAAACCAGTCTGGACCTGATCAAATCCCAGCAATGCTGTTGAAGCTCAGTGCGCCGGCAATTGCTAAGCCTGTCACAACCCTAATTAATGAATCCTTGATTTCTGGATATATACCCAAACTCTGGAAAACTGCAAGAGTAGTGTCTATCCATAAAAGTGGGGAGTTAACCTTGGTTTCTAACTATCGCCCTATATCATTGCTCCCAGTATTGTCAAAAATCTTAGAAAAATGTGCCCATACGCAATTATGTGAGTATTACCATCTTTCTAACTATCTGACCCCTGATCAATCAGGTTTTCGACCAAATCACTCCACTACAACTACCCTCCTAAAAGTTTGCAACAACATCCAAACTGCCATGGAACAAGGAGACCTAACTGGAGCTATTTTCCTTGATTTTACAAAGGCTTTTGACACAGTAGACTACGACATACTACTGCTCAAACTAAAAAACTCTGGTATTGCTGATCGTCCGTTAACCTGGTTAAGATCATATGTATTGGATCGATCACAATATGTCTCCGTTTCTAACAGTGACTCCCTCCCTCTCCCAGTCACGTGTGGTGTTCCCCAAGGTTCCATTCTTGGCCCCCTACTATTCACATTATTTATAAATGATCTGCCTAATGTCTGCAAATCCTCAACTGTACACATGTACGCAGATGACACGGTAATCTATACAAACAAATCTGATCTGCCGCAGCTTGAAGCAGTGCTCCAAGACCAGTTCACAGAGGTAGAAAAGTGGATCTCAAAAAACAAACTTTTCCTAAACACTGACAAAACTGTCACAATGATCTTTGGAATGGGTCCTAAATTACACAAATTACAAAATTCCCACCTACGCATCAAAACAAAATCCAATTGCACGCTGACCGCAGTCCACTCTTTTAAATACTTAGGTATGTTGTTAGACCCCAATCTATCTTTTGGCCTCCACATAGAAAAACTTGCCTCTAAACTTTATCCAAAACTAGGTGCCCTGTACAGAAATAAATCCTGCCTCAGCCCTACAGTAAAGGAAAAGATTGTACAGCAAATGCTGATGCCTATCATGGATTACGGGGACGTAGTATACGCACATGCACCGCAAACTCACCTTAATAAACGTAATTCATTGTATAACTCATGCCGCATTGTGCTACAATGTAACTACAGGCATACAAAGAGAGAAGTGCTCTACCAGGAACAAACAACAGCTCATTAGCTAGTTCTAGGAACATGACAACCCCAGACGATCGTTTCGGCCTCCTATGGGCCTCGTCAGTGAGGTGCAGCCACATTCCTCTAAGCACACTGGGCAAGAAGTCCACGTCTGGTTTCCCCCATCACCCATAGGGAGACTTCCCCAGGGTCATATTAATTTGCATACAAAGAGAGAAGCGCTCTACCAGGAACAAACAACAGCTCATTAGCTAGTTCTATGGCGATTTACCACCCGGAAGCAGCCTGTTTTAGACCAGTGTGCTTTTCACAGAAGAAAACTTTCCTGAAGTATATCAGTCTGATCCCGCCAAGTAAGGTCAGTCCAGCCCCGAAATACCAGGCAATTTTCCTCTGGACAAGGAACATGACAACCCCAGACGATCGTTTCGGCCTCCTATGGGCCTTGTCAGTGAGGTGCAGCCACATTCCTCTAAGCACACTGGGCAAGGAGTCCACGTCTGGTTTCCCCCATCACCCATAGGGAGACTTCCCCAGGGTCATATTAATTTGCATACAAAGAGAGAAGCGCTCTACAGGAATGAACAGCAGCTCATTAGCTAGTTCTATGGCGATTTACCACCAGGAAGCAGCCTCTTTTAGACCAATGTGCTTTTCACAAAGGAAAACTTTCTTTAAGTATATCAGTCTGATCCCACCAAGTAAGGTCAGTCCAGCCCTGAAATACCAGGCAATTCTCCTCTGAACAACAAACATGACAACCCCAGATGATCGTTTCGTCCTCCTATGGGCCTCGTCAGTGAGGTGCAGCCACATTCCTCTAAGCACACTGGGCAAGGAGTCCACATCTGGTTTCCCTCATCACCCAAAGGGAGACTTCCCCAGGGTCATATTAATTTGCATACAAAGAGAGAAGCGCTCTACCAGGAACGAACAACAGCTCATTAGCTAGTTCTATGGCGATTTACCACCCGGAAACAGCCTCTTTTAGACCAGTGTGCTTTTCACAAAGGAAAACTTTCCTTAAGTATATCACTCTTCTTCTCTGTGAAAGGCACATGTTGAGCAAAAAGAGGCTGCTTCTCGGGTGGTAACTAGCCATAGAGCAAGCTATTATGCTATTATGTTGCTCAGTGTGCCTAGAGGGATATGACTGCACCTCACTGACGAGGCCCACAATAGGCCGAAACGTACATCTGGGGTTTTGCTGTTTCTATCGTTCAGAGAGGGATTGCCTGGAATTCGGGGCTGGACTGTACTGTGAAGTCAGGATCAGATTGATATGCTTCAAGAAAGTTCTTCTCTGTGAAAGGCACATGTTGAGCAAAAAGAGGCTGCTTCTTGGGTGGTAACTAGCTATAGAGCAAGCTATTATGCTATTGTTCGTTCCCAGGTTGAGCACTTCTCTCTTCTTATTTATGCAAATTATGACATTTTGGGAAGTCTCCCTAAGTGTGATGTGGGAATCCAAACGTGGACCCGTTGCTCAGTGTGCCTAGAGGGATATGGCTGCACCTCACTGACGAGGCCCACAATAGGCCATAACGTACATCTGGGGTTTTGCTGTTTCTCTCGTTCAGAGAGGGATTGCCTGGTAATTCGGGGCTGGACTGTACTTTGAAGTCAGGATCCGACTGATATGCTTCAGGAAAGTTCTTCTCTGTGAAAGGCACATGTTGAGCAAAAAGAGGCTGCTTCTTGGGTGGTAACTAGCCATAGAGCAAGCTATTATGCTATTGTTCGTTCCCAGGTTGAGCGCTTCTCTCTTCTTATTTATGCAAATTATGACATTTTGGGAAGTCTCCCTAAGTGTGATGTGGGAATCCAAAAGTGGACCCGTTGCTCCGTGTGCCTAGAGGGATATGGCTGCACCTCACTGACGAGGCCCACAATAGGCCGAAACGTACGTCTGGGGTTTTGCTGTTTCTCTTGTTCAGAGAGGGATTGCCTGGTATTTCGGGGATGGACTGTACTGTGAAGTCAGGATCAGACTTATATGCTTCAGGAAAGTTCTTCTCTGTGAAAGGCACATGTTGAGCAAAAATAGGCTGCTTCTTGGGTGGTAACTAGCCATAGAGCAAGCTATTATGCTATTGTTCATTCCCAGGTTGAGCGCTTCTCTCTTTTTATTAATGTAACTACAGGACCCACCATTGTGACATGCTAAAAGAACTAAACTGGCTGACGCTGGAATCCAGACGCACCCTCCATCTTTCCTGCCTTGTATTTAAGAGCCTTTCTGGAAAGCTCCCACCCTACCTGAGCAGAATGCTCTCCCCGGCTACTCCAACCTCCTATAACCTCCGATCCAGTACCAGCACATTATTTAGCTTGCCTCTATACAAAAAGAAAGCAGCTCGATCCTCCTTTTCCTACAGAGCGCCACAGTTATGGAATGACCTCCCGCACACTTTCAAAACTTCCCCAAGCCTAATATCCTTTAAGAGATCTCTCTCTACATATCTCAAAACAGAATGCACCTGTCATGGTTGATTATATATTTCCTACCTGTTCTATGTAACATTTTTGTATATATTGTGTATTATTATTGATTTTGAATTTTATTGTACCCTATTGTATCAATGTAATGTTTTGTCGACACAGGACATACTTGAAAACGAGAGAAATCTCAATGTATCCTTCCTGGTTAAATATTTTATAAATAAATAAATCATATGCATGTCACATATTACTCTAGTGACCTTATCATGTACTTGTCACATATTACTTACTAGTAACCTTATAATGTAAATCTCACATATTACTTTAGTGACCTTATCATGTACTTGTCACATATTACTTACTAGTAACCTTATAATGTAAATCTCACATATTACTCTAGTGACCTTATCACGTACATGTCACATATTACTTACTAGTGACCTTATCATGTACATGTCACATATTACTTACTTGTGACCTTATCATGTACTTGTCACATATTACTTACTTGTGACCTTATCATGTACTTGTCACATATTACTTATTAGTGACCTTATCATGAACTTGTCACATATTATTTACTAGTGACCTTATCATGTACTTGTCACATATCACTTACTAGTGACCTTAGCATGTACATGTCAAATATTATTTACTAGTGACCTTAGCATGTACATGTCACATATTACTAATGACTTTAGCATGTACATGTCACATATTACTTACTAGTGACCTTATCATGTACATGTCACATATTACTTACTTGTGACCTTATCATGTACATGTCACATATTACTTACTAGTGACCTTATAATGTACATGTCACATATTACTTGTGACCTTATCATGTACATGTCACATATTACTTACTTGTGACCTTATCATGTACATGTCATATATCATGTACTAGTGACCTTATCATGTACATGTCACATATTATTTACTACTGACCTTATCATGTACATGTCACATATTACTTACTAGTGACCTTTTCATGTAATTGTCACATATCACTTACTAGTGACCTTAGCATGTACATGTCACGTATTACCTACTAGTGACCTTATCATGTACTTGCAACATATTATTTACTAGTGACCTTATCATGTACATGTCACATATTACCTACTAGTGACCTTATCATGTACTTGCAACATATTACTTACTTTTGACCTTATCATGTACATGTCACATATTACTAATGACTTTAGCATGTACATGTCACATATTATTTACTAGTGACCTTATCATGTACATATCACATATTACTTACTAGTGACCTTATCATGTACATGTCACATATTATTTACTAGTGACCTTATCATGTACATGTCACATATTGCTTACTAGTGACCTTATTATGTACTTGTCACATATCACGTACTAGTGACCTTATCATGTACATGTCACATATTACTTACTAGTGACCTTATCATGTACATGTCACATATTATTTACTAGTGACCTTAGCATGTACATGTCACATATTACTAATGACTTTAGCATGTACATGTCACATATTACTTACTAGTGACCTTATCATGTACATGTCACATATTACTTACTTGTGACCTTATCATGTACATGTCACATATTACTTACTAGTGACCTTATCATGTACATGTCACATATTACTTACTAGTGACCTTATCATGTACATGTCACATATTACTTACTAGTGACCTTATCATATACTTGTCACATATTACTTACTTGTGACCTTATCATGTACATGTCACATATTATTTACTAGTGACCTTATCATGTACTGGTCACATATTACTTACTAGTGACCTTATCATGTACATGTCACATTACTTACTTGTGACCTTATCATGTACATGTCACATATTACTTACTTGTGACCTTATCATATACTTGTCACATATTACTTACTTGTGACCTTATCATGTACATGTCACATATTATTTACTAGTGACCTTATCACGTACTTGTCACATATTACTTACTAGTGACCTTATCATGTACTTGTCACATATTACTTACTAGTAACCTTATAATGTAAATCTCACATATTACTCTAGTGACCTTATAACGTACATGTCACATATTACTTACTAGTGACCTTATCATGTACATGTCACATATTACTTACTTGTGACCTTATCATGTACTTGTCACATATTACTTACTTGTGACCTTATCATGTACTTGTCACATATTACTTACTTGTGACCTTATCATGTACTTGTCACATATTACTTATTAGTGACCTTATCATGAACTTGTCACATATTATTTACTAGTGACCTTATCATGTACTTGTCACATATCACTTACTAGTGACCTTAGCATGTACATGTCAAATATTATTTACTAGTGACCTTAGCATGTACATGTCACATATTACTAATGACTTTAGCATGTACATGTCACATATTACTTACTAGTGACCTTATCATGTACATGTCACATATTACTTACTTGTGACCTTATCATGTACATGTCACATATTACTTACTAGTGACCTTATAATGTACATGTCACATATTACTTGTGACCTTATCATGTACATGTCACATATTACTTACTTGTGACCTTATCATGTACATGTCACATATCATGTACTAGTGACCTTATCATGTACATGTCACATATTATTTACTACTGACCTTATCATGTACATGTCACATATTACTTACTAGTGACCTTTTCATGTAATTGTCACATATCACTTACTAGTGACCTTAGCATGTACATGTCACGTATTACCTACTAGTGACCTTATCATGTACTTGCAACATATTATTTACTAGTGACCTTATCATGTACATGTCACATATTACCTACTAGTGACCTTATCATGTACTTGCAACATATTACTTACTTGTGACCTTATCATGTACATGTCACATATTACTAATGACTTTAGCATGTACATGTCACATATTATTTACTAGTGACCTTATCATGTACATATCACATATTACTTACTAGTGACCTTATCATGTACATGTCACATATTATTTACTAGTGACCTTATCATGTACATGTCACATATTGCTTACTAGTGACCTTATCATGTACTTGTCACATATCACGTACTAGTGACCTTATCATGTACATGTCACATATTACTTACTAGTGACCTTATCATGTACATGTCACATATTATTTACTAGTGACCTTAGCATGTACATGTCACATATTACTAATGACTTTAGCATGTACATGTCACATATTACTTACTAGTGACCTTATCATGTACATGTCACATATTACTTACTTGTGACCTTATCATGTACATGTCACATATTACTTACTAGTGACCTTATCATGTACATGTCACATATTACTTACTAGTGACCTTATCATGTACATGTCACATATTACTTACTAGTGACCTTATCATATACTTGTCACATATTACTTACTTGTGACCTTATCATGTACATGTCACATATTATTTACTAGTGACCTTATCACGTACTTGTCACATATTACTTACTAGTGACCTTATCATGTACTTGTCACATATAACTTACTAGTGACCTTATCATGTACTTGTCACATATTACTTACTAGTGACCTTATCATGTACTTGTCACATATAACTTACTAGTGACCTTATCATGTACTTGTCACATATTACTTACTAGTGACCTTATCATGTACTTGTCACATATAACTTACTAGTGACCTTATCATGTACTTATCACATATTACTTACTAGTGACCTTATCATGTACTTGTCACATATAACTTACTAGTGACCTTAGTATGTACATGTCACATATTACTTACTAGTGACCTTATCATGTACTTGCAACATATTATTTACTAGTGACCTTATCATGTACATGTCACATATTACTTACTAGTGACCTTATCATGTACTTGTCACATATTACTTACTAGTGACATCATGTACTTGTCACATATTACTTACTAGTGACATTATCATGTACTCGTCACATATAACTTACTAGTAACCTTATCATGTACTTGTCACATATTACTTACTAGTGACCTTATCATCATGTACTTATCACATATTATTTACTAGTGACCTTATCATGTACTTGTCACATATTACTTACTAGTGACCTTATCAGCATGTACTTATCACATATTATTTACTAGTGACCTTATCATGTACTTGTCACATATTACTTACTAGTGACCTTATCATCATGTACTTGTCACATATTACTTACTAGTAACCTTATCATGTACTTGTCACATATTACTTACTAGTGACCTTATCATGTACTTGTAACATATTACTTACTTGTGACCTTATCATGTACATGTCACATATTACTTACTAGTAACCTTATAATGTACATGTCACATATTATTTACTAGTGACCTTATCATGTACTTCTAACATATTATTTACTAGTGACCTTATCATGTACTTGTCACATATTACTTACTAGTGACCTTAGCATGTACATGTCACATATTACTTACTAGTGACCTTATCATGTACTTCTAACATATTATTTACTAGTGACCTTATCATGTACTTGTCACATATTACTTACTAGTGACCTTAGCATGTACATGTCACATATTACTTACTAGTGACCTTATCATGTACTTGTCACATATCACTTACTAGTGACCTTAGCATGTACATGTCACATATTACTTACTAGTGACCTTATCATGTACTTGTCACATATTGCTTACTAGTGACCTTATCATGTACATGTCACATTACTTACTAGTGACCTTATCATGTACATGTCACATATTACTTACTAGTGACCTTATCATGTACTTGTCACATATTACTTACTAGTGACCTTATCATGTACATGTCACATTACTTACTAGTGACCTTATCATGTACATGTCACATTACTTACTTGTGACCTTATCATGTACATGTCACATATTACTTACTAGTGACCTTATCATGTACATGTCACATATTGCTTACTGGTGACCTTATCATGTACTTGTAACATATTATTTACTAGTGACCTTATCATGTACATGTCACATATTACTTACTAGTGACCTTATCATGTACATGTCACATTACTTACTAGTGACCTTATCATGTACATGTCACATATTACTTACTAGTGACCTTATCATGTACATGTCACATATTATTTACTAGTGACCTCATCATGTACATGTCACATATTACTTACTAGTGACCTTATCATATACTTGTCACATATTACTTACCAGTGACCTTATCATGTACATGTCCCATTACTTACTAGTGACCTTATCATGTACTTGTCACATATTGCTAATGACCTTAGCACGTACATGTCACATTACTTACTTGTGACCTTATCATGTACATGTCACATATTACTTACTAGTGACCTTATCATGTACTTGTCACATATTACTTACTAGCGACCTTATCATGTACATGTCACATAACTTTCTAGTGACCTTATCATGTACATGTCACATATTACTTACTAGTGACCTTATCATGTACATGTCACATATTACTTACTAGTGACCTTATCATGTACCTGTCACATATTATTTACTAGTGACCTTATCATGTACTTGTCACATATTACTTACTAGTGACCTTATCATATACATGTCACATATTACTTACTAGTGACCTTATCATGTACTTGTCACATATTATTTACTAGTGACCTTATCATGTACATGTCACATATTACTTACTAGTGACCTTATCATGTACTTGTCACATATTATTTACTAGTGACCTTATCATGTACTTGTCACATATTACTTACTAGTGACCTTATCATGTACTTGTCACATATTATTTACTAGTGACCTTATCATGTACATGTCACATATTACTTACTAGTGACCTTATCATGTACTTGTCACATATTACTTACTAGTGACCTTATCATGTACATGTCACATATCACTTACTAGTGACCTTATCATGTACATGTCACATATTACTTACTAGTGACCTTAGCATGTACTTGTCACATATTACTTACTAGTGACCTTATTATGTACATGTCACATATTACTTACTAGTGACCTTATCATGTACTTGTCACATATTACTTACTAGTGACCTTATCATGTACATGTCACATTACTTACTAGTGACCTTATCATGTACTTGTCACATATTACTTACTAGTGACCTTATCATGTACTTGTCACATATTACTTACTAGTGACCTTATCATGTACATGTCACATATTACTTACTAGTGACCTTATCATGTACATGTCACATTACTTACTAATGACCTTATCATGTACATGTCACATATTACTTACTAGTGACCTTATCATGTACATGTCACATTACTTACTAGTGACCTTATCATGTACATGTCACATATTACTTACTAGTGACCTTATCATGTACTTGTCACATATTACTTACTAGTGACCTTATCATGTACATGTCACATATTACTTACTAGTGACCTTATAATGTACATGTCACATATTACTTGTGACCTTATCATGTACATGTCACATATTACTTACTTGTGACCTTATCATGTACATGTCACATATCATGTACTAGTGACCTTATCATGTACATGTCACATATTATTTACTACTGACCTTATCATGTACATGTCACATATTACTTACTAGTGACCTTTTCATGTAATTGTCACATATCACTTACTAGTGACCTTAGCATGTACATGTCACGTATTACCTACTAGTGACCTTATCATGTACTTGCAACATATTATTTACTAGTGACCTTATCATGTACATGTCACATATTACCTACTAGTGACCTTATCATGTACTTGCAACATATTACTTACTTGTGACCTTATCATGTACATGTCACATATTACTAATGACTTTAGCATGTACATGTCACATATTATTTACTAGTGACCTTATCATGTACATATCACATATTACTTACTAGTGACCTTATCATGTACATGTCACATATTATTTACTAGTGACCTTATCATGTACATGTCACATATTGCTTACTAGTGACCTTATCATGTACTTGTCACATATCACGTACTAGTGACCTTATCATGTACATGTCACATATTACTTACTAGTGACCTTATCATGTACATGTCACATATTATTTACTAGTGACCTTAGCATGTACATGTCACATATTACTAATGACTTTAGCATGTACATGTCACATATTACTTACTAGTGACCTTATCATGTACATGTCACATATTACTTACTTGTGACCTTATCATGTACATGTCACATATTACTTACTAGTGACCTTATCATGTACATGTCACATATTACTTACTAGTGACCTTATCATGTACATGTCACATATTACTTACTAGTGACCTTATCATATACTTGTCACATATTACTTACTTGTGACCTTATCATGTACATGTCACATATTATTTACTAGTGACCTTATCACGTACTTGTCACATATTACTTACTAGTGACCTTATCATGTACTTGTCACATATAACTTACTAGTGACCTTATCATGTACTTGTCACATATTACTTACTAGTGACCTTATCATGTACTTGTCACATATAACTTACTAGTGACCTTATCATGTACTTGTCACATATTACTTACTAGTGACCTTATCATGTACTTGTCACATATAACTTACTAGTGACCTTATCATGTACTTATCACATATTACTTACTAGTGACCTTATCATGTACTTGTCACATATAACTTACTAGTGACCTTAGTATGTACATGTCACATATTACTTACTAGTGACCTTATCATGTACTTGCAACATATTATTTACTAGTGACCTTATCATGTACATGTCACATATTACTTACTAGTGACCTTATCATGTACTTGTCACATATTACTTACTAGTGACATCATGTACTTGTCACATATTACTTACTAGTGACATTATCATGTACTCGTCACATATAACTTACTAGTAACCTTATCATGTACTTGTCACATATTACTTACTAGTGACCTTATCATCATGTACTTATCACATATTATTTACTAGTGACCTTATCATGTACTTGTCACATATTACTTACTAGTGACCTTATCAGCATGTACTTATCACATATTATTTACTAGTGACCTTATCATGTACTTGTCACATATTACTTACTAGTGACCTTATCATCATGTACTTGTCACATATTACTTACTAGTAACCTTATCATGTACTTGTCACATATTACTTACTAGTGACCTTATCATGTACTTGTAACATATTACTTACTTGTGACCTTATCATGTACATGTCACATATTACTTACTAGTAACCTTATAATGTACATGTCACATATTATTTACTAGTGACCTTATCATGTACTTCTAACATATTATTTACTAGTGACCTTATCATGTACTTGTCACATATTACTTACTAGTGACCTTAGCATGTACATGTCACATATTACTTACTAGTGACCTTATCATGTACTTCTAACATATTATTTACTAGTGACCTTATCATGTACTTGTCACATATTACTTACTAGTGACCTTAGCATGTACATGTCACATATTACTTACTAGTGACCTTATCATGTACTTGTCACATATCACTTACTAGTGACCTTAGCATGTACATGTCACATATTACTTACTAGTGACCTTATCATGTACTTGTCACATATTGCTTACTAGTGACCTTATCATGTACATGTCACATTACTTACTAGTGACCTTATCATGTACATGTCACATATTACTTACTAGTGACCTTATCATGTACTTGTCACATATTACTTACTAGTGACCTTATCATGTACATGTCACATTACTTACTAGTGACCTTATCATGTACATGTCACATTACTTACTTGTGACCTTATCATGTACATGTCACATATTACTTACTTGTGACCTTATCATGTACATGTCACATATTGCTTACTGGTGACCTTATCATGTACTTGTAACATATTATTTACTAGTGACCTTATCATGTACATGTCACATATTACTTACTAGTGACCTTATCATGTACATGTCACATTACTTACTAGTGACCTTATCATGTACATGTCACATATTACTTACTAGTGACCTTATCATGTACATGTCACATATTATTTACTAGTGACCTCATCATGTACATGTCACATATTACTTACTAGTGACCTTATCATATACTTGTCACATATTACTTACCAGTGACCTTATCATGTACATGTCCCATTACTTACTAGTGACCTTATCATGTACTTGTCACATATTGCTAATGACCTTAGCACGTACATGTCACATTACTTACTTGTGACCTTATCATGTACATGTCACATATTACTTACTAGTGACCTTATCATGTACTTGTCACATATTACTTACTAGCGACCTTATCATGTACATGTCACATAACTTTCTAGTGACCTTATCATGTACATGTCACATATTACTTACTAGTGACCTTATCATGTACATGTCACATATTACTTACTAGTGACCTTATCATGTACCTGTCACATATTATTTACTAGTGACCTTATCATGTACTTGTCACATATTACTTACTAGTGACCTTATCATATACATGTCACATATTACTTACTAGTGACCTTATCATGTACTTGTCACATATTATTTACTAGTGACCTTATCATGTACATGTCACATATTACTTACTAGTGACCTTATCATGTACTTGTCACATATTATTTACTAGTGACCTTATCATGTACTTGTCACATATTACTTACTAGTGACCTTATCATGTACTTGTCACATATTATTTACTAGTGACCTTATCATGTACATGTCACATATTACTTACTAGTGACCTTATCATGTACTTGTCACATATTACTTACTAGTGACCTTATCATGTACATGTCACATATCACTTACTAGTGACCTTATCATGTACATGTCACATATTACTTACTAGTGACCTTAGCATGTACTTGTCACATATTACTTACTAGTGACCTTATTATGTACATGTCACATATTACTTACTAGTGACCTTATCATGTACTTGTCACATATTACTTACTAGTGACCTTATCATGTACATGTCACATTACTTACTAGTGACCTTATCATGTACTTGTCACATATTACTTACTAGTGACCTTATCATGTACTTGTCACATATTACTTACTAGTGACCTTATCATGTACATGTCACATATTACTTACTAGTGACCTTATCATGTACATGTCACATTACTTACTAATGACCTTATCATGTACATGTCACATATTACTTACTAGTGACCTTATCATGTACATGTCACATTACTTACTAGTGACCTTATCATGTACATGTCACATATTACTTACTAGTGACCTTATCATGTACTTGTCACATATTACTTACTAGTGACCTTATCATGTACTTGTCACATATTATTTACTAGTGACATTATCATGTACTTGTCACATATCACTTACTAGTAACCTTATCATGTACTTGTCACATATTACTTACTAGTGACCTTATCATGTACTTGTCACATATTACTTTCTAATGACCTTATCATGTACTTGTCACATATTACTTACTAGTGACCTTATCATGTACTTGTCACATATTACTTACTAGTGACCTTATCATGTACATGTCACATATTACTTACTAGTGACCTTATCATGTACATGTCACATATTACTTACTAGTGACCTTATCATGTACATGTCACATATCACTTACTAGTGACCTTATCATGTACATGTCACATATCACTTACTAGTGACCTTATCATGTACTTGACACTTATTATTTACTAGTGACCTTATCATGTACTTGTCACATATTACTTACTAGTGACCTTATCATGTACTTGACACTTATTATTTACTAGTGACCTTATCATGTACATGTCACATATTACTTACTAGTGACCTTATCATGTACTTGTCACATATTACTTACTAGTGACCTTATCATGTACATGTCACATATTACTTACTAGTGACCTTATCATGTACATGTCACATATTACTTACTAGTGACCTTATCATGTACATGTCACATATCACTTACTAGTGACCTTATCATGTACTTGTCACATATTACTTACTAGTGACCTTATCATGTACTTGTCACATATTACTTACTAGTGACCTTATCATGTACTTGTAACATATTACTTACTAGTGACCTTATCATGTACATGTCACATATCACTTACTAGTGACCTTATCATGTACTTGTCACATATTACTTACTAGTGACCTTATCATGTACTTGTCACATATTACTTACTAGTGACCTTATCATGTACATGTCACATATCACTTACTAGTGACCTTATCATGTACTTGTCACATATTACTTACTAGTGACCTTAGCATGTACATGTCACATATCACTTACTAGTGACCTTATCATGTACTTGTCACATATTACTTACTAGTGACCTTAGCATGTACTTGTCACATATTACTTACTAGTGACCTTAGCATGTACTTGTCACATATCACTTACTAGTGACCTTATCATGTACTTGTCACATATTACTTACTAGTGACCTTATCATGTACTTGTCACATATTACTTACTAGTGACCTTATCATGTACTTGTCACATATTACTTACTAGTGACCTTATCATGTACTTGTCACATATTACTTACTAGTGACCTTATCATGTACATGTCACATATTACTTACTAGTGACCTTATCATGTACTTGTCACATATTACTTACTAGTGACCTTATCATGTACTTGTCACATATTACTTACTAGTGACCTTATCATGTACATGTCACATATTACTTACTAGTGACCTTATCATGTACATGTCACATATCACTTACTAGTGACCTTATCATGTACTTGTCACATATTACTTACTAGTGACCTTAGCATGTACTTGTCACATATTACTTACTAGTGACCTTATCATGTACTTCTAACATATTATTTACTAGTGACCTTATCATGTACTTGTCACATATTACTTACTAGTGACCTTAGCATGTACATGTCACATATTACTTACTAGTGACCTTATCATGTACTTGTCACATATCACTTACTAGTGACCTTAGCATGTACATGTCACATATTACTTACTAGTGACCTTATCATGTACTTGTCACATATTGCTTACTAGTGACCTTATCATGTACATGTCACATATCACTTACTAGTGACCTTATCATGTACTTGTCACATATTACTTACTAGTGACCTTAGCATGTACTTGTCACATATTACTTACTAGTGACCTTAGCATGTACTTGTCACATATTACTTACTAGTGACCTTATCATGTACATGTCACATATCACTTACTAGTGACCTTATCATGTACTTGTCACATATCACTAAATATATGTGTATATATATATATATATAAATACAGAAAGATCATCACTCACCAGCATCATCAGCCACTCTGTGCACAGCCATTATAAATCCAAACATAGAAATTGTTGAAGACATGTCTGTCGTGTGTGATTTTATACATTTGACCAAGGCCTCCTTGTGTGGCCGAAATGTTTCTTGGATCATTAAAGGTGATATTTTGAATCTCTTGTGTTGGCTTTTAATATATATATATATATATATATATATACATACAAATGTATACAAATATGTATATACTGTATGTGTGTATATATATATATATATATATAAAGTGGGCCAAAAAAGTATTTAGTCAGCCACCAATTGTGCAAGTTCTCCCACTTAAGAAGATGAGAGAGGCCTGCAATTTTCATCATAGGTATACCTCAACTATAAGAGACAAAATGTGGAAACAAATCCAGACAATCACATTGTCTGATTTGGAAAGAATTTATTTGCAAATTATGGTGGAAAATAAGTATTTGGTCAATATCAAAAGTTCATCTCAATACTTTGTTATATTTCCTTTGTTGGCAATGACAGAGGTGAAACGTTTTCTGTAAATCTTCACAAGGTTGTCACAATCACACACTGTTGCTGGTATGTTGGCCCATTCCTGCATGCAGATCTCCTTTAGAGCAGTGATGTTTTGGGGCTGTCGCTGGGCAACACAGACTTTCAACTCCCTCCAAAGGTTTTCTATGGGGTTGAGATCTGGAGACTGGCTAGGCCACTCCAGGACCTTGAAATGCTTCTTATGAAAACACTCCTTTGTTGCCCGGGCGGTGTGTTTGGGATCATTGTCATGCTGAAAGACCCAGACACGTTTCATCTTCAATGCCCTTGCTGATGGAAGGAGGTTTGCACTCAAAATATCACGATACATGGCTCCATTCATTATTTCATGTACACGGATCAGTCGTCCTGTTCCCTTTGCAGAGAAACAGCCCCAAAGCATGATGTTGCCACCCCCATGCTTCACAGTAGGTATGGTGTTCTTTGGTTGCAACTCAGCATTCTCTCTCCTGCAAATACGACGAGTTGTGTTTCTACCAAACAGTTCTACTTTGGTTTCATCTGACCATATGACATTCTCCCAATCTGCTTCTGGATCATCCAAATGCTCTCTAGCAGACTTCAGACGGGCCCGGACATGTACTGGCTTAAGCAGGGGGACACATCTGGCACTGCAGGATCTGAGTCCCTGGCGGCGTAGTGTTTTACTGATGGTAGCCTTTGTTACGTTGGTCCCAGCTCTCTGCAGGTCATTCACTAGGTCCCCCCGTGTGGTTCTGGGATGTTTGCTCACCGTTCTTGTGATCATTTTGACCCCATGGGGTGAGATCTTGCGTGGAGCCCCAGATCGAGGGAGATTATCAGTGGTCTTGTATGTCTTCCATTTTCTAATTATTGCTCCCACAGTTGATTTTTTCACACCAAACTGCTTGCCTATTGTAGATTCAGTCTTCCCAGCCTGGTGCAGGTCTACAATTTTGTTTCTGGTCTCCTTCAACAGCTCTTTGGTCTTCACCATAGTGGAGTTTGGAGTGTGACTGTTTGAGGTTGTGGACAGGTCTCTTTTATACTGATAACAAGTTCAAACAGGTGCCATTAATACAGGTAATGAGTGGAGGACAGAGGAGCCACTTAAAGAAGAAGATACAGATCTGTGAGAGCCAGAAATCTTGCTTGTTTGTAGGTGACCAAATACTTATTTTCCACCATAATATGCAAATAAATTATTTCCAAATCAGACAATGTGATTGTCTGGATTTGTTTCCACATTTTGTCTCTCATAGTTAAGTTACAGGGAGTGCAGAATTATTAGGCAAATGAGTATTTTGACCACATCATCCTCTTTATGCATGTTGTCTTACTCCAAGCTGTATAGGCTCGAAAGCCTACTACCAATTAAGCATATTAGGTGATGTGCATCTCTGTAATGAGAAGGGGTGTGGTCTAATGACATCAACACCCTATATCAGGTGTGCATAATTATTAGGCAACTTCCTTTCCTTTGGCAAAATGGGTCAAAAGAAGGACTTGACAGGCTCAGAAAAGTAAAAAATAGTGAGATATCTTGCAGAGGGATGCAGCACTCTTAAAATTGCAAAGCTTCTGAAGCGTGATCATCGAACAATCAAGCGTTTCATTCAAAATAGTCAACAGGGTCGCAAGAAGCGTGTGGAAAAACCAAGGCGCAAAATAACTGCCCATGAACTGAGAAAAGTCAAGCGTGCAGCTGCCAAGATGCCACTTGCCACCAGTTTGGCCATATTTCAGAGCTGCAACATCACTGGAGTGCCCAAAAGCACAAGGTGTGCAATACTTAGAGACATGGCCAAGGTAAGAAAGGCTGAAAGACGACCACCACTGAACAAGACACACAAGCTGAAACGTCAAGACTGGGCCAAGAAATATCTCAAGACTGATTTTTCTAAGGTTTTATGGACTGATGAAATGAGAGTGAGTCTTGATGGGCCAGATGGATGGGCCCGTGGCTGGATTGGTAAAGGGCAGAGAGCTCCAGTCCGACTCAGACGCCAGCAAGGTGGAGGTGGAGTACTGGTTTGGGCTGGTATCATCAAAGATGAGCTTGTGGGGCCTTTTCGTGTTGAGGATGGAGTCAAGCTCAACTCCCAGTCCTACTGCCAGTTTCTGGAAGACACCTTCTTCAAGCAGTGGTACAGGAAGAAGTCTGCATCCTTCAAGAAAAACATGATTTTCATGCAGGACAATGCTCCATCACACGCGTCCAAGTACTCCACAGCGTGGCTGGCAAGAAAGGGTATAAAAGAAGAAAATCTAATGACATGGCCTCCTTGTTCATCTGATCTGAACCCCATTGAGAACCTGTGGTCCATCATCAAATGTGAGATTTACAAGGAGGGAAAACAGTACACCTCTCTGAACAGTGTCTGGGAGGCTGTGGTTGCTGCTGCATGCAATGTTGATGGTGAACAGATCAAAACACTGACAGAATCCATGGATGGCAGGCTTTTGAGTGTCCTTGCAAAGAAAGGTGGCTATATTGGTCACTGATTTGTTTTTGTTTTGTTTTTGAATGTCAGAAATGTATATTTGTGAATGTTGAGATGTTATATTGGTTTCACTGGTAAAAATAAATAATTGAAATGGGTATATATTTGTTTTTTGTTAAGTTGCCTAATAATTATGCACAGTAATAGTCACCTGCGCACACAGATATCCCCCTAAAATAGCTATAACTAAAAACAAACTAAAAACTACTTCCAAAACTATTCAGCTTTGATATTAATGAGTTTTTTGGGTTCATTGAGAACATGGTTGTTGTTCAATAATAAAATTAATCCTCAAAAATACAACTTGCCTAATAATTCTGCACTCCCTGTATACCTATGATGAAAATTACAGGCCTCTCTCATCTTCTTAAGTGGGAGAACTTGCACAATTGGTGGCTGACTAAATACTTTTTTGCCCCACTGTATATTTGTGTGTGTGTGTGTATATATATATATATATATATATATATATATATATATATAATATGTGTGTGTATATGTATATGTGTGTGAGAGTGTGTATATATATATATATATAATATGTGTGTGTATATGTATATGTGTGTGAGAGTGTGTATATATATATACACACACACATACACTTTTGAGCCCTTCCCATTGAAGTACCTTGAAACATGCAATATAGTTTGTATTAAATTTTATGTTTAGATGTGTTTGGAATAGAAATACTTTAAATTCATATGCTCTTCACTTTTAAATAGATATTTATATGTATATATCTGTACAATATATATTCATAAATAGATATATATTTATAGACATAACATATTTTACAACATAATATTTATATATATACTAGTCCTAAAGCCCGTTCACACGGGCCATTTTTTGCAGGGTACAGCGGTCCCACCCCTTGCGCTCTCTCCCTCCCCCTCTCTTTTGCTCTCTCTCTCCCCCCTCTCTTTTGCGCTTTCTCTCCCCCTCTCTTTTGAGCTTTCTCTCCCCCTCTCTTTTGAGCTCTCTCTCTCCCCCCTCTCTTTTGCGCTCTCTCTCCCCCCTCTTTTGCGCTCTCTCTCTCTCCCCCTCTCTTTTGCTCTCTCTCCCCCCTCTTTTGCACTCTCTCCCACCTCTTTTGCGCTCTCTCTCTCCCCCCTCTTTTGCGCTCTCTCTCTCCCCCCTCTTTTGCGCTCTCTCCCCCTCTCTTTTGCGCTCTTTCTCACCACTCTCTTTTTTGCTCTCTCTCTCACCCCTCTCTTTTGTGCTCTCTCCCCTCTCCCCCCCTCTCCCCCCTCTATCTCTTTCTCCCCTCTCTCTCTCTCTCCCCTCTCTCTCTCTCTCTCTCCCCTCTCTCTCTCCCCTCTCTCTCCCTCTCCCCTCTCTCTCCCTCCCCCTCTCTCTCTCTCCCCCCTCTATCTCTCTCCCCCCTCTATCTCTCCCCCCCCCTCTCTCTCTCTCCCCCCTCTCTTTCTCTCCCCTTCTCTCTCTCTCTCTCCCCCCGTCTCTCTCCCCTCTCTCTCCCCCTCCTCTCTCTCTCTCCCCCTCCCCTCTTTCTCCCCTCTCTCTCTCTCTCTCTCTCTCTCCCCCCTCTCTCTCTCCTCCCTCTCTCTCCCTCCCCCCTTCTTTCTCTCCCTCCCCCCTCTTTCTCTCCCTCCCCCCTCTTTCTCTCCCTCCCCCCCCCCCTCTTTCTCTCCCTCCCCCCCTCTTTCTCTCCCTCCCCCCTTCTTTCTCTCCCTCCCCCCTCTTTCTCTCCCTCTCCCCCTCTCTCTCCCCCCTTTCCCCCTCCCCCTCTCCCCTCCCCCCTCTCCCCTCCCCCTCTCCCCCTCTCCCCTCCCCTTCTCCCTCTCCCCTCCCCAGCTGCTTTGAGCTCTCAGTCTGCACGGCCTTTCAGGGCCCACCTGGCCCCGCCCCCTTCACGACCCTCCACGTTCGGCCCCGCCCACGCTCGGCCACGCTGACTTCTGCTCGCACTGCAGAGACTTAGGGACTGTAAGGACAGGTGTGTTTGTCCTTGTGCTGTCTCTACTGCGCATGACAGCTTCAGACAAACACACTTGGCCTTTTATAGTATAGGATATATATATATATAAAATTAAAATCAAAAGAACATTTCTTCTATGTGAAAAACATAGAAATGTGAAATATTGCTAATGCTCCTAGCCTTTAGCTCAGTTGAGCTAGCTCAGTGTCTGGTTAGTGCGCTAGGGATAATAGGCATTTCTTCAGCCGCCCCATAGAAGTCTGTGGTGAGACGGCATAAGCACTGCAGCGCTAATTTTTTACTTTAAGCAAAGTTACTGCTCGAGCGGGTAAAAAAATGTAGCTAATCTTTTACTTTAAACTCAGTTTGCACTTAATAAAAAAAATTATAATCGGTGCCACTTGTAATATGGCCCTAGGTGTTTAATACTGCAACCATTTGTTACTATTTTTATACAGTGTCAATCTATTTCCTTTTTGATCACTTGACACTTGACAAGAATAGGTGATTCAGAAGCAGATTCATGGCGTATGTCCACCTTGACTTTTGCCAACTCTACTTACCTTGTTTTTTGCCAGCTCTATCTCACAAGCTTGAAGGTCAATACACAGTGGTCGTGGACACTGAAGCTGATCTGCCGTTTGGGACAACCAGTTCAAGAGCTCCTCCAGCTGGTTCTGGAACTGACCCAACCCGAGCAGTGCATCCTCTAACTGGTGCTGTGACAAAATACAAAATGATATAATGAGCCAAGCCTCCACTGTGTTTAATCAATTGTAGGTCTACCACATGGTATTTTTGTGGTTCTAACCTGTCTGTTTACAGCTTCTTCTTCCAGCCGGTCCCAACGTTCTCTGTAATTACTAATTTGGTTATTTGTTGATTTGGGATCTGATAAGCTTATCGAGCTATGGTGACCAAGAGTCTCCAGTTCCACACGGTGCTGATACAGCTCCCTCTTAAACTCCTACGTAAGAGACAGACAAATGATCCTGGGACAGATAAGTACACTACTACACAAAGTCTGTCATTAGTATTAGTAAGATCATTGTCCTTTATAGTAACAGCACTTAGTCATTGTCTCATATACATGTCTCCAGTTACTGAGACCTGAGATTAGAAACAAATATTGTACTGTATAGCTGTGCACGGTGTAAGTCATCATATACTGTATAGCTGTGCACGGTGTAAGTCATCATATACTGTATAGCTGTGCACGGTGTAAGTCATCATATACTATATCACTGTGTACAGGGGAAAGTCATCATATACTGTATAGCTGTGCACGGTGCAAGTTATCATATACTGTATAGCTGTGCACGGTGTAAGTCATCATATATTGTATAGCTGTGCCTGGTGTAAGTCATCATATACTGTATAGCTGTGCATGGTGTAAGTCATCATATACTGTTTAGCTGTGCCTGGTGTAAGTCATCATATACTGTTTAGCTGTGCCTGGTGTATGTCATCATATACTGTATAGCTGTGCCTGGTGTAAGTCATCATATACTGTATAGCTGTGCACGGTGTAAGTCATCATATACTGTATAGCTGTGCATGGTGTAAGTCATCATATACTGTATAGCTGTGCCTGGTGTAAGTCATCATATACTGTATAACTGTGCACGGTGTAAGTCATCATATACTGGGTGTAAGTCATCCTATATTGTATAGCTGTGCACGGTGTAAGTCATCATATACTGTATAGCTGTGCATGGTGTAAGCCATCATGTACTGTATAGCTGTGCACGGTTTAAGTCATCATATACTGTATAGCTGTGCACGGTGTAAGTCATCATATACTGTATAGCTGTGCACGGTGTAAGTCATCATATACTGTATAGCTGTGCCTGGTGTAAGTCATTATATACTGTATAGCTGTGCATGGTGTAAGTCATCATATACTGTATAGCTGTGCCTGGTGTAAGTCATCATATACTGTATAGCTGTGCCTGGTGTAAGTCATCATATACTGTATAGCTGTGCACGGTGTAAGTCATCATATACTGTATAGCTGTGCCTGGTGTAAGTCATCATATACTGTATAGCTGTGCCTGGTGTAAGTCATCATATACTGTATAACTGTGCACGGTGTAAGTCATCATATACTGTATAGCTGTGCACGGTGTAAGTCATCATATACTGTATAACTGTGCACGGTGTAAGTCATCATATACGGTATAGCTGTGCCTGGTGTAAGTCATCATATACTGTATAACTGTGCACGGTGTAAGTCATCATATACTGTATAACTGTGCACGGTGTAAGTCATCATATACTGTATAGCTGTGCATGATGTAAGTCATCCTATATTGTATAGCTGTGCACGGTATAAGTCATCATATACTGTATAGCTGTGCATGGTGTAAGTCATCATATACTGTATAGCTGTGCACGGTGTAAGTCATCATATACTGTATAGCTGTGCATGGTGTAAGTCATCATATACTGTATAGTTGTGCATGGTGTAAGTCATCATATACTGTATAGCTGTGCATTGTGTAAGTCATCATATACTGTATAGCTGTGCACGGTGTAAGTCATTATATACTGTATAGCTGTGCCTGGTGTAAGTCATTATATACTGTATAGCTGTGCATGGTGTAAGTCATCATATACTGTATAGCTGTGCCTGGTGTAGGTCATCATATACTGTATAACTGTATACAGGGGAAAGTCATCATATACTGTATAGCTGTGCATGGTGTAAGTCATCATATACTGTATAGCTGTGCCTGGTGTAAGTCATCATGTACTGTATAGCTGTGCACGGTGTAAGTCATCATATACTGTATAGCTGTGTACAGGGGAAAGTCATCATATACTGTATAACTGTGTACAGGGGAAAGTCATCATATACTGTATAACTGTGTACAGTGCTGCGGAATCTGTTGGCGCTCTACAAATAACCGATAATAATAATAATAATACAGGAGAAAGTCATCATATAATGTATAGCTGTGCACGGTGTAAGTCATCATATACTGTATAGCTGTGCATGGTGTAAGTCATCATGTACTGTATAGCTGTGCATGGTGTAAGTCATTATATACTGTATAGCTGTGCATGATGTAAGTCATCATATACTGTATAGCTGTGCATGGTGTAAGTCATTATATACTGTATAGCTGTGCATTGTGTAAGTCATCATATACTGTATAGCTGTGCCTGGTGTAAGTCATCATATACTGTATAGCTGTGCATGGTGTAAGTCATCATATACTGTATAGCTGTGCATGGTGTAAGTCATTATATACTGTATAGCTGTGCATGGTGTAAGTCATCATATACTGTATAGCTGTGCATGGTGTAAGTCATCATATACTGTATAGCTGTGCATGGTGTAAGTCATTATATACTGTATAGCTGTGCATGGTGTAAGTCATCATATACTGTATAGCTGTGCACGGTGTAAGTCATCATATACTGTATAGCTGTGCCTGGTGTAAGTCATCATATACTGTATAGCTGTGCCTGGTGTAAGTCATCATATACTGTATAGCTGTGCATGGTGTAAGTCATCATATACTGTATAGCTGTGCACGGTGTAAGTCATCATATACTGTATAGCTGTGCCTGGTGTAAGTCATCATATACTGTATAGCTGTGCATGGTGTAAGTCATCATATACTGTATAGCTGTGCATGGTGTAAGTCATTATATACTGTATAGCTGTGCATGGTGTAAGTCATCATATACTGTATAGCTGTGCCTGGTGTAAGTCATCATATACTGTATAGCTGTGCACGGTATAAGTCATCATATACTGTATAGCTGTGCCTGGTGTAAGTCATCATATACTGTATAGCTGTGTACAGGGGAAAGTCATCATATACTGTATAACTGTGTACAGGGGAAAGTCATCATATACTGTATAACTGTGTACAGTGCTGCGGAATCTGTTGGCGCTCTACAAATAACCGATAATAATAATAATAATACAGGAGAAAGTCATCATATACTGTATAGCTGTGCATGGTGTAAGTCATCATATACTGTATAGCTGTGCATGGTGTAAGTCATCATATACTGTATAGCTGTGCATGGTGTAAGTCATCATATACTGTATAGCTGTGCCTGGTGTAAGTCATCATGTACTGTATAGCTGTGCATGATGTAAGTCATCATATACTGTATAGCTGTGCCTGGTGTAAGTCATCATGTACTGTATAGCTGTGCACGGTGTAAGTCTGTCATGATTTCGTCCGTTCATTGCCGTGTCGCCGCGGCTCCCGGATCTCCTCTGTGTGACTGACGTCACGTTGCTTAGCAACGTGACGCTTTCTCGACACACCCCTCTGATGACGTTGCCGCTCCTGCCTTTAAACCACGGCGGGAGATCTGAATCGGGGCCCGTTTGTTTGTTTCCCTTGGAGTTTGTGAGTACCTTGTCAAAATCTGTTTTCCTGATACCGACTTCTGCCTGCCTGACCAAGCCTTTTGCCTTAACCCTTTTGCTGATATTTGGATACCGACTTCTGCCTGTCTGACCAAGCCTTTTGCCTTAACCCTTTTGCTGATATTTGGATACTGACTTCTGCCTGTCTGACCAAGCCTTTTGCCTTAACCCTTTTTGCTTATGTTTGGATGCCGACTTCTGCCTGCCTGACCTTGCTTTTGCCTTATTCCACAATCTTTTCTTTGATTAATAAAACCTGCTTAAAAGGACATTTTCTTTTACAAACTGCAAAGGAGAACTTTGACTTTCTGTTTTGTTATAAACCTGCTTAAAGGGACATTTTCTTTTACAAACTGCAAAGGAGAACTTTGACTTTCTGTTTTGTTATAAACCTGCTTAAAGGGACATTTTCTTTTACAAACTGCAAAGGAGAACTTTGACTTTCTGTTTTGTTATAAACCTGCTTAAAGGGACATTTACTTTTTCAAAGCTGCAAAAGGGAACTTTGTTACAAGCCTGCTAATGAGGACCTTTTTTCTAAGCTGCAAATAAGAGCATTTCCTTTATATTCTTTGACCTGCTTAAAGGGACGTTTTTTCCTTTGTGGTTTCCCTGCATTCTGGAGCAACTATTATTTTTTGTAATCTTTCTCATCTGTTTCCTGAGTGGGTCACGTCCTGGATATTTCTCAGTGTGCTAGCGTGTGCTTTATATTCACGCTAGCAGTTGGGTTGCATCCCGGACTGATTCCAAAGCGGCTGACATTACAAACGGGCCTAAAAAATGGACCCCACTGAATTATCCATGGCCGTGGCTCACCAGGGACAGCTTTTGGGATCTCATGCCACTCACTTGCAGTCTCTGGACACTAAACTTGATCAAATAACTGCTCTATTACAAAATTTGGTTGCTACCGCACCTCCCAATCCTAATCCCAATCCTAATCCTATTGAGGCATTACCTCCTTCGATTCCTAACAATCAGTCTCAGGTACAACTAAGTCCCAGGATACCTCTTCCGGATAAATATGATGGGAATCCTGAAGAATGTAGAGGCTTTCTGAATCAATGCCGTCTTCATTTCCGAAATAGCCCTACTCTTTTTGCTACATTTCTTATTTCCTTAATGAAAGGAAAAGCCTTGGCTTGGGTATCACCTTTGCTAGAAAAGAATGATCCTATACTTTTGGATGTTGATACATTTCTATCTATGTTCTCAAATGTATTCGATAAACCTGGAAGGTCATCCGCTGCTGAAGCCAATCTCCTGGATTTACGTCAAGGTAATCAACCAGTCTCTCAATACGCTATTGAGTTCCGCACCCTTGCCTCTGAAACCACTTGGAATCAGGGAGCACTCAGAGCCGCATTCCGTAAAGGACTTTCTGAGCGTCTCAAGGATGAATTGGTGTATCGTGAACTTCCAGAGTCCTTAGAAGCCTTAATAAATCTCTGTATCAGTCTCGACGCCAGGTTTCGTGAACGCCAACAAGAAAAGGATAGAACACAGAGGTCTTCAACTCGAACTCCTTTTCGTTTGGCTCCTCGTTTTTCTAATCCAGTCACTCCAGTCTCTCCTACTACTGATCAGGCTGAACCTATGGAGGTGGGAAGTATAAAATTAACTGAGACTGAACGCTTGAGAAGACGGACTCTTGGCTTATGTCTGTACTGTGGCCTTAAAGGGCATTTATTAAGGGATTGTCCTACTAGGCCAGTAAAAGCCAGGGCTTAACTCTAGTCCAGGGAACTGAGTTAAGCCAAAACAGTTGCCATTCCCTATACAAGAAACTCTTTGTTCCAGTAACCCTTCTAATTGGACATAAGAAGATTTATACCCAAGCTCTAATTGATTCTGGTGCTGGAGGAGTGTTCATTGACTCTACATTCGTCTCTACTCACTCTATACCCTTACTAAAGAAGGAGTATTCCATTTCAGTCTCTACGGTCAGTGGAGATCCTTTGGGTTCTGGATATATTCAGTTTTCTACTCAACCCTTACTCCTCACCGTAGGAATACTTCATTCCGAGACAATTTGTTTTGACGTCATCCCCACTCCACAATTTCCCATTATCTTGGGATTACCCTGGCTCCAAATTCACAATCCCATTTTTTCTTGGACTTTCGGTGAACTCACTTCCTGGGGATCTACATGCCAGACTAAATGTCTTCAAAAGATTACCAAGTTACCACTCACTATTGCTCTCACAGTTGAAACTCCGGACTCCTTACCTATGCCTTATCATGACTTTGTGGATGTTTTCTCCAAAAAAGAAGCTGAACGTCTTCCTCCTCACCGCCCTTTTGATTGTCCCATTGATCTCCTTCCCGGGGCTGCCTATCCTCGAGGCAAGACATATCCACTTTCTAAACCAGAAAACATGGCTTTGGAAGAATATATTAAAGACAATCTGGCTAGAGGATTTATTCGACCCTCCTCTTCCCCTGTAGGGGCTGGTTTCTTTTTTGTAGGAAAAAAGGATGGCGGATTAAGACCCTGTATTGATTATCGAGGATTAAATCAGATTACCATCAAGAACAGTTATCCTCTACCCCTTATTCCTGAACTTTTTACTTATCTTCAGGGAGCCACCATATTCACCAAACTCGACCTACGTGGTGCATACAATCTGATCCATATACGCAAAGGAGATGAGTGGAAGACTGCCTTTAACACTCGATTTGGGCATTATGAATATTTGGTCATGCCCTTCGGGCTATGCAATGCTCCGGCGGTTTTTCAACATTTTGTAAACGAGATCTTTCGTGATTTTTTGAATATCTTTGTCATCATATACCTTGACGACATCTTAATTTTTTCTCAGAATCACCAAGATCATGTGCACCACGTCAAGAAAGTACTTCAACGTTTAAGAGAATTCCATCTGTTTGCTAAATTGGAGAAATGTTCTTTCCATCAAAAATCCATACCCTTTCTGGGTTATGTAATATCGGCATCTGGATTTGAAATGGACCCTACTAAACTTTCTGCCATTTTGGATTGGCCTAGACCTGATTCTTTGAAGGCTTTACAACGTTTTCTAGGCTTCGCCAACTACTACAGGAAGTTCATCAAGAATTTTGCTACTATTACTTCTCCTCTTACTGCTCTCACTAGAAAAGGACAAAACTGTAAAAGATGGCCTCCTGAGGCTATAGAAGCTTTTGAGTCTCTCAAAGAAGCTTTTTCCTCTGCACCTATTCTTCGTCATCCAAATCCTGAGTTTCAATTTATCCTGGAAGTTGATGCTTCCTCTGTTGCTGCTGGAGCTGTTCTGTCTCAACGAATACCAGAGACTGGAAAGATTCATCCTGTTGCTTTCTTCTCTAAAAAATTCACGCCTTCGGAATTTAACTATGACGTAGGGAATAAAGAGTTGCTTGCCATCAAAATGGCATTGGATGAATGGAGACATTGGCTGGAAGGTACTTCTTTGCCATTTACTATACTCACTGATCATAAGAACCTTCTGTATCTCCAAACAGCCAAACGATTGAATTCCAGGCAAGCACGCTGGTCATTATTCTTCTCCCGGTTTCACTATAATTTATCTTACATACCTGGTTCAAAAAATATTAAAGCAGACGCCCTTTCCAGACAATTTCAAGATTCCCCAGTTCCTGAGTCTGGTACCATTCTCCAACCTCATGAAGTCATAGCCCAGTTAACAACTTCCTGGTTACAAGAATTACAGTCTGCTCAAGGGAATCTTCCTTTGTCCTGTAAACCTCCCGATGGTTTACTCTTTGTTCCTGAACGCCTTCGTTCCAAGATTTTATTTTGGGCTCATGATAGTCCCCTTTCTGGACATCCTGCATCAGTATTACCACTCGAAACCTCAAACAACATGTCTGGTGGCCTACTCTCTCTCAAGATGTGAAGGATTACGTCTCAGTATGCACACAATGTGCCATGAACAAAACTCCACGCCAACTTCCTTCAGGATTGCTCCAACCATTGCCTATACCTCGCCAGCCTTGGACTCATGTATCCATGGACTTCATTACCGACCTTCCCTTGTCCGCTGGAAACAATACTATCTGGGTGGTGGTCGACAGGTTCACTAAGACTGCCCATTTTGTACCCTTACCAGGATTACCATCTGCCAAAAGACTCTCTGAACTTTTTATTTCACATATTGTAAGAATCCATGGATTTCCTCTAGATATTGTTTCAGATAGAGGGGTACAGTTTGTTTCTCGATTTTGGAGGTCACTTTGTAAACATTTTGGAACTACTATATCTCTCTCTACTTCTCACCACCCACAATCGAATGGCCAGACTGAAAGAGTAAACCAGTGTCTTGAAACATATCTTAGACATTATGTGGATCATTATCACTCTAACTGGACTTCTTACCTTCCTTTGGCTGAATTGGCTCATAATGCCCGGTACAATTCCTCCCTTCAGACTTCTCCTTTTCATGCAGCTTACGGATATCAGCCCAGAACATTCCCTTTGCATACTTCCTCCACAGTGAATCCTGCTTCTGATCTTACAGCCCGAAGATTAACTCGACATTGGCAGAAAATACATCGTATTCTTTCTGTAACTTCTAGACGTTACAAGTTCTTTTCAGACCTTCGACGGAAGAAAGCTCCCAAATATCGCCCTGGTGATAAAGTTTGGATTTCCTCTCGATTTCTTCGCCTGAAACAACCTTCTAACAAATTGGGACCATGATACGTGGGTCCTTTCCGAATACTGGGTCAGGTGTGTTCTACTGCTTATCGGGTGGCTTTACCCAAGACTCTCAAAGTCCATCCGGTATTCCATGTTTCTCTTTTAAAACCTGTGATGACTAACAGGTATTCTAAGCCTTTTTCTAAACCTCCACCGTTATTTGTGCATGGACACCCTGAGTTTGAGATCAGCCATATTCTAGATTCCAAGTTGCGTGGCAAGAAATTGTATTATCTCATTCATTGGAAAGGTTATCCAGTCACGGAACGTTCTTGGGAACCGGCTCATCAAGTAAATGCTCCTACTTTGATCAAGACCTTCCACAAGACTCATCCTGATAGGCCTGGTCCTGTCCCCCGGAGGGGTCCTTGAGGAGGGGGGTGCTGTCATGATTTCGTCCGTTCATTGCCGTGTCGCCGCGGCTCCCGGATCTCCTCTAAGCAACGTGACGCTTTCTCGACACACCCCTCTGATGACGTTGCCGCTCCTGCCTTTAAACCACGGCGGGAGATCTGAATCGGGGCCCGTTTGTTTGTTTCCCTTGGAGTTTGTGAGTACCTTGTCAAAATCTGTTTTCCTGATACCGACTTCTGCCTGCCTGACCAAGCCTTTTGCCTTAACCCTTTTGCTGATATTTGGATACCGACTTCTGCCTGTCTGACCAAGCCTTTTGCCTTAACCCTTTTGCTGATATTTGGATACCGACTTCTGCCTGTCTGACCAAGCCTTTTGCCTTAACCCTTTTTGCTTATGTTTGGATGCCGACTTCTGCCTGCCTGACCTTGCTTTTGCCTTATTCCACAATCTTTTCTTTGATTAATAAAACCTGCTTAAAAGGACATTTTCTTTTACAAACTGCAAAGGAGAACTTTGACTTTCTGTTTTGTTATAAACCTGCTTAAAGGGACATTTTCTTTTACAAATTGCAAAGGAGAACTTTGACTTTCTGTTTTGTTATAAACCTGCTTAAAGGGACATTTACTTTTTCAAAGCTGCAAAAGGGAACTTTGTTACAAGCCTGCTAATGAGGACCTTTTTTCTAAGCTGCAAATAAGAGCATTTCCTTTATATTCTTTGACCTGCTTAAAGGGACGTTTTTTCCTTTGTGGTTTCCCTGCATTCTGGAGCAACTATTATTTTTTGTAATCTTTCTCATCTGTTTCCTGAGTGGGTCACGTCCTGGATATTTCTCAGTGTGCTAGCGTGTGCTTTCTATTCACGCTAGCAGTTGGGTTGCATCCCGGACTGATTCCAAAGCGGCTGACAAAGTCATCATATACTGTATAGCTGTGCACGGTGTAAGTCATCATATACTGTATAGCTGTGCATGGTGTAAGTCATCATATACTGTATAGCTGTGCCTGGTGTAAGTCATCATATACTGTATAGCTGTGCATGATGTAAGTCATCATATACTGTATAGCTGTGCATGGTGTAAGTCATTATATACTGTATAGCTGTGCATGGTGTAAGTCATCATATACTGTATAGCTGTGCATGGTGTAAGTCATCATATACTGTATAGCTGTGCATGGTGTAAGTCATTTTATACTGTATAGCTGTGCATGGTGTAAGTCATCATATACTGTATAGCTGTGCATGGTGTAAGTCATCATATACTGTATAGCTGTGCACGGTGTAAGTCATCATATACTGTATAGCTGTGCACGGTATAAGTCATCATGTACTGTATAGCTGTGCATGGTGTAAGTCATCATATACTGTATAGCTGTGCACGGTGTAAGTCATCATATACTGTATAGCTGTGCATGGTGTAAGTCATCATATACTGTATAGCTGTGCACGGTGTAAGTCATCATATACTGTATAGCTGTGCACGGTATAAGTCATCATGTACTGTATAGCTGTGCATGGTGTAAGTCATCATATACTGTATAGCTGTGCACGGTGTAAGTCATCATATACTTTATAGCTGTGCACGGTGTAAGTCATTATATACTGTATATCTGTGCCTGGTGTACGTCATCATAAACTGTATAGCTGTGCCTGGTGTAAGTCATCATATACTGTATAGTTGTGCACGGTGTAAGTCATCATATACTGTATAGCTGTGCACGGTATAAGTCATCATATACTGTATAGCTGTGTACAGTGCTGCGGAATCTGTTGGCGCTCTACAAATAACCGATAATAATAATAATAATACAGGAGAAAGTCATCATATACTGTATAGCTGTGCATGGTGTAAGTCATCATATACTGTATAGCTGTGCATGGTGTAAGTCATCATATACTGTATAGCTGTGCATGGTGTAAGTCATCATATACTGTATAGCTGTGCCTGGTGTAAGTCATCATGTACTGTATAGCTGTGCATGATGTAAGTCATCATATACTGTATAGCTGTGCCTGGTGTAAGTCATCATGTACTGTATAGCTGTGCACGGTGTAAGTCATCATATACTGTATAGCTGTGCACGGTGTAAGTCATCATATACTGTATAGCTGTGCATGGTGTAAGTCATCATATACTGTATAGCTGTGCCTGGTGTAAGTCATCATATACTGTATAGCTGTGCATGATGTAAGTCATCATATACTGTATAGCTGTGCATGGTGTAAGTCATTATATACTGTATAGCTGTGCATGGTGTAAGTCATTATATACTGTATAGCTGTGCATGGTGTAAGTCATTTTATACTGTATAGCTGTGCATGGTGTAAGTCATCATATACTGTATAGCTGTGCATGGTGTAAGTCATCATATACTGTATAGCTGTGCACGGTGTAAGTCATCATATACTGTATAGCTGTGCACGGTATAAGTCATCATGTACTGTATAGCTGTGCATGGTGTAAGTCATCATATACTGTATAGCTGTGCACGGTGTAAGTCATCATATACTTTATAGCTGTGCACGGTGTAAGTCATTATATACTGTATAGCTGTGCCTGGTGTAAGTCATTATATACTGTATAGCTGTGCACGGTGTAAGTCATCATATACTTTATAGCTGTGCACGGTGTAAGTCATCATATACTGTATAGCTGTGCATGGTGTAAGTCATCATATACTGTATAGCTGTGCACGGTGTAAGTCATCATATACTGTATAGCTGTGCACGGTATAAGTCATCATGTACTATATAGCTGTGCATGGTGTAAGTCATCATATACTGTATAGCTGTGCACGGTGTAAGTCATCATATACTTTATAGCTGTGCACGGTGTAAGTCATTATATACTGTATATCTGTGCCTGGTGTACGTCATCATAAACTGTATAGCTGTGCCTGGTGTAAGTCATCATATACTGTATAGTTGTGCACGGTGTAAGTCATCATATACTGTATAGCTGTGCACGGTATAAGTCATCATATACTGTATCTCTGTGCACGGTATAAGTCATCATGTACTGTATAGTGTGTATAAAAACTAACTATCAGCTATTCCAGAAGTACCCCAGGTAGCCTCTCACCTTTAAATCTGCTAGTTGACTCCTCACCATGTCCAAGTCTCCCCCAACTAGAAACTTTTCAGACAGCCGTGACTCTGCAGACAGCAGCCAGCCCAGGAGTTTCTGTGGCGAGAGTGGAATATTATTATTATTATATATTTGTAGAGTAAATGTTAATACTGCAGTACTGACTCTATTGTGAGATGCTGAGCCTGCCATCTGACACTATATGCAATACAGATACTCTATATACAGTACTTACACTATATACAATACTAACACTGCATACAATACTGACACACAATATATACAGTACTTACACTATATACAATATTTAAACTGCAAACAATACTGACACTTGAAATACAGTTCTTATGCTACTGGGTGCTCCCATGAGAAGTACTGAGTGTGCCCAAGATGGCTGCCTCATCCTTTCACTGTTCCTGGACTTCTCTAGTAAATAGCTTAAAATAATAGGGTATCCTGCAAAAGAAACCAAAATTCCACTTCAAGTATTTTTTAATCTGACCGTTCACCACACATCTCTTCCAAAGCAAAGAAATTGCTATCTTGAGATACAGCTGGCATACACAGTTGACCTACCCAACACAACCCTATAGTGAACAGACGATACTTCATTGGATACTATTGGATATATCTTACTATAATAGAAACTACAACCCCTACAGCAGAGGGACTACAAAAATAATACAAGGTACTGTAATGATACCAGTGCACTACAACTTACCAGCAGATGGAAGCAAATCCAAAACATATGATTAATCTCTGGTAAACTAATTTATATCCAGCTTTACAAATCATGTAACTATCCTACTTTGTTTGGTAAAGAAATCTGTCATCATTCAACAGACCATTTCACTAAACAGTTGTCCTGTGGCTTTGTCAGACTGGATCTCAGGAACTTAATGACTCCTCACCTCATTCTAGCTAACATTTTCACACAAAATGTATTCCTACACCACTGGTATCTTGTGTGCACTGTGCAAACCAAGTACAATTCAGAATATTACACCGTCACAAATATCCACTTTAAAGGATCTTGGCATATTGAAAAAAACACGTAGAGGATGCAGAGGTGGACCAACAAAGTCCTACACCTCAGACTACAACAAAAAAAAGACCATTTAGGTGTGGTTCCTAATGCAAAAGTGAACATGTTAACGTTCAGTCAAACCCCCATCAAAGAAGATTCAACACTAATTACAAAGAATAAAAACTCTCAACACCTGTATTACTGCTTTAAGACTGTACTCTGTAATGCAACATCTATAAAAAATAAAACTGTCATTATATATGACCTTATTAAATCAGCAGACCTAGGGTGCATCACAGAAACTTGGCTTGATGGAAATGCAGGCCAAAATCCAAAAACAGCAGTACTATCAAATTATTCAACAATCCACTGCCCAAGGTAGAACAGACATGGAAGAGGTATATTAATCTGTTTTCAAACAAACTTAAACCTCAGTGGGCCCCTAGAGGTGAGAGCAGCTATAGCTGGAAGGGGCCTTTGACCCATGTTGGGTGAAAAAAGGAAAAGTGAGTGGAGCTCAAGTAAGGCATTACTACATAAGGGACTGAGCGGGAAAAGTCGCATTTCAGTCTAAAATATTTCTGAATCAGCATCTTCTCCTGTTTGCATACTTTTCCTGCTCAGGTCTTAGTAATTGCTTCCTTGGAGGAGCTGTTAGGCCGTATCCGGGAGGAGAGTAAAGGACCTACCTGGCTGGAGGAGCATTTGCAGTCTATCCTGGGTGTGCAGGATCTGGTTCCTGGAGCATCATCTTCCAGGATATCTAGGCCTCCTGTGCAGCTCAGTCTGGAGTCAGCAGGGCGGGCGAAGATCCAGAAGAAGAGCGGTTCCAGTCTTGGTCATCAGAGAGGACCAAGTGGGCTTCTTTTCTGCGCAAGGGCGTGAGTTTTGCGGGTGGTCCTTCTTTCTGGGCTGGGGGTGGTGGTGAGCATTTTTCATGTGATTATGTGTCTTTTTCAGAGGTGGAGAATTCGCATGTATGGTCTGGTGTGCAGCCTGGCTTTTCTTATGAGCAGCAAGATGTTGGTGACAGCCTGGAGCTGGATTTCTTGGGTTTCCATGGTTCTTGGACGGAGTCTATTCGTATAGACCCTGATGACGGAGTCTTTTTGGCTAGGGGTCCTGGTTCTTTTGGTCATATGCAGCAGGTGGGTATGGCTAGAAATGGTAGCAGAGGGCCTGTTCCCAGTGGTGGTCATGTCAATACGGCCACTACTAGGGGTGTCAGGTCAGGTGATAGACGGCCGCATAGGCCTGGGGGACACTTGGGGGCGGGAAAAGGGAAATCACGTAGGCAGCCTAGGCCTGTGGTTGAAGGGTATGTTGGTAGTGGTGTGACAGCCCCTAAGAGAGGAAAAGGAGGTTCTACGGTTGGGGGTGCAAACCTGAGTAGGGGGAGACGTGGAATATGGTCCCAAGTGTCTTTTTTTTTGTACGGCAGCTGCCTCAGTCAAGGGAAACAGCTAGGGGTGATGCTGCCGGGACATCTGGTGGAGAGGGAGTGGTCAGGGAGCAACGCAGAAGCGGGCTCCAGCCAGGGAAATGGTGGAGAGTGTTGTCGGTGTTGTTCGTCAGGAGGGAGACACCCGAACAGGTGAGATACTTGCTGGGAATGTTGGGGGTGGGAAATCTGTCTTGGGGTGTGGTGGAGTGTCTGGCAGTGAGCCTGTGTTGGGAATGTTGTTGGCTGGTTTGCAGGAATTACTGGCAAAACAGGAGAGTTTGAGTGAGTCCTCTCTCCCCCCAGTGGCGAAGGTGTGGGTTCCTCCGGTTACACCTGTGTCAGGGGGGTTGTTGACAAAAGAGGCTTCAGGGCAGGTTTCAGCGAGCACGGATGCATTGGGTGGGTCTGGCAATACCCGTTGTCCTGGGGCCATGTTGGTGGATAGTAGAAGTAGTAAGGCAACTTGGAGGTTCGGAACTTAAGGTGGCTGGCACAGCGTTGTCGCAGTCTTGCCTTTGTTCTATTGGACCCTTGGGAATGCATTTGATGGCGGATGTTAGGGAAAAGATTTTCAAAAGGGAATTTATTGAGTTATTTTCTCTTCTGCCCCTTGATCAGTCCTTTGAAATCCCTGAGGATTCCAAGAAGGATACAATTAAGAAGGAGGAGGAAGAGCGGAAGAAGCATTATAGAAAGTTGCCTAAGACGTTCACCAACTGGTTTTAGGCGTTTGTCATTTATGCAAGTGTCATGTCTGGAAAGTTTCCTGAATAGGGCACTGCAATGTTCTGCTATCTCAATGAAATATCAGCATATAGGGGAATGGCTTGGTGGACTTATGACGAGCAGTTTAGACAACGCTTGTCTGTGAAGCCTGATATGAAGTTGGACGATACGGACATGGGGTTATGGTTGAAGAGAATGAATCCTCTGAGAGCTGCTCAGCCCTTTATGGTGGTGGTCGGCAGTCAATCTTCGGGAGGGCCATCGACTGCAGGTAAAGAAGGCTACTGTTTTGCATTTAATGAGAAGATCTCTAAGTGGGGAGCGTTGTGCAAATTTTTACACGAATGTTTGGAAAGCGGTGGATCCCACTCCTATTTCAAGTGCTTCCGGAGAGGTAAGCCTGGAGAAGGCCCTGATTCATTTGAAAAGGGGGGTAATGCCGATAAGGGTAAGCGTGCTGGAGACGTAGCTCATCCGCTGCACTAAGAGGAAGGGATGTAGGGAGAAGGCCATGTTGTTACTCCATGGTTTCCAATTTGGATTTGTTATTCCTTTTTAAGGGAGACAGCAGAGTTTTAGGGGTAATTTAATATCGGCTAGGCAATGGCCTGAGGTGGTGAGAGGAAAAATTGGGAAGGGGGTTGAATTGAGTCACATGTCAAGCCCCTTTTAAGAACCACCTCTTGTTGATGTGCGGATTTCCCCGTTGGGTGTGATTCCTAAAAGGGAACAAGGAAAATTTTGTTTGATCCTTAACTTATCTTTTCCAAAAGGTGAATCAGTCAATGATGGCATTCCAGACAAATTGGCCTCGGTTAAATATGCATCTTTCAATCAAGCTGTTCATTTGGTCAGGGATGCTGTTCATTCTGCATTGATGGCTAAAATCGATATTGAGGCTGCTTTTCGCTTTTTGCCTGTTCACCCTTCCTCGCATCATCTACTTGGTTGCTGTGTTGAGGGTTCCTATTTTGTGGACCTTAGTTTACCCATGGGTTGTTCCATCCGTTTCTTGAATGGGTTATTTGCATTCAATCTGGCTTCAAGTCTGTCATACATTATCTTGACGACTTTTTGTTTGTTGGCCCGGCCTCTGTTTGAGGTGTGTCAGATTTTGCGAGATGCTTGTTATCAGGTGGAGAATTTGGGGTGCCCATTGCTCATGAAAAATCTGAAGGACCGGTGACGACCCTCTGTTTTTTTGGTATCACCATAGATCCTGTGCACATGGAATGTACGCTGCCTCCCAAAAAAATTGAGGATTTGGTTTTGTTTATTGATTGGGCTTTGGGATCCAAGAAAGTGACTTTGAGGGATCTTCAGTCTCTATTGGGCAAGTTGAACTTTGCTTGCCGAATTATACTGATTGGGAGAGTTTTTGCCAACGGCTGTCTTTGGCTACGGCCAGGGTTCAATGGCCGCACCATTTCATGAGGTTGTCCCGGGAACTGAAAGATGACTTGAGGTTGTGGAAACAATTACTTTTTAAATTTAACGGGTCGGCTTTGATACAGGAAGTTAAGCTTTCTAATGAAAAGTTGGGGTTGGTAACTGATGCTGCGAGTGGATATGGTTTTGGGGCCTATTTTCAGGGGCATTGGTGTGCAGATTCATGGCATGATTGTTACCTGATTTTAAACTTGGTTTTTCTGGAATTATTTCCGATTGTGGTGGCTTTGTTTGTGTGGGAGGAGGCTTTGGTGAATAAATCTGTGGTTCTCTATACTGACAATATGGGGGTAGTTTCCACGCTGAACACTTATCTTCTTCCTCGTTGCCTGTGCTGAGACTGTTGAGATTGTTGGTAGTCAAGTGCTTACAGTTGAATGTGTTTGTTGAGCAAAACATTTTCCTGATGCCTTATGCCTTATCTCGTTTTCAGTGGCAGAGGTTTTGAGAGCTGTCACCTCGGGCGACTTGGTCGGATGTCAGTGTCCAGCCTACCTGTGGATGCTTGGAACGGAGGATAGGCTGGAATGGTGAAGGATTCCTTGGCTCCAGTTACTTGGGAGTCTTATGCTAGAGTTTGGCGAAAGTGGGAAGTTTGGTTGTCTGAGTGTGGAATTTTGGAAGTGGTCTGATGGTATCACTGACTGTTTGCTGGAATGGATGTGGAGTTAGAAGTGTGGTAGAGTTTCCTCTTCTGGGATGGAAAAACGGTTGGCGGCCTTGGCTTTCCATTTTAAGTTGTTGGGATTGAGTGATGTTACTAAGAATTTTTGTTTTCGTCAGGTTCTGAAGGGTATGAAAAAAAGGGGTTGAGTTTCTGATCACAGAAGGCCCATTACTTTTGCATTGTTGGTGAGGGTTTTGCTGGATATTTGTTCATCTGATTTTGAGGTGTGTCTTTTTTGGTTGGCTTTTGTTCTGGCCTTCTTCGGTGCGTTTTGTATTTCAGAATTGATTAGTAAGAATAGATGGTCTTCTGGGGGTTTGGGGTTGGCAGACATTGTTATGTCTGAGTCTCGAGTTGAGCTTTTCCTGAGGAGGAGTAAAACCGATCAGGTTGGAAAAGGCAGTGCTGTTTCCTAGTGCTTTGGAAGTTTGCCCTTGGGTATGTTTGGGTAAATTTTTGCGACATCGGCCGTAAGTCCCGGGTTCTTTATTGATTCATCAGGACAGTAGGTCGCTGTCCCAGTTTCAATTTCGGGCTGTTTTATCCAGAGCTTTGGTGCAGTTGGGTTTGTCATCACGGGATTTCGGTTCCCATTCCTTTAGGATTGGTGCTGCTACTGAGGCATCGGCAATTGGTCTGAGTGAAAGTGTGGTTAAAAACATTGGCAGTTGGGGGTCTCAACGTTATCGTCTGTATGTTCACCCTGATTTGGAGATGTGAAGTTTTTGTTATGTTTCTTTTGTTTTCTTTGTATTTTAGGTTTTAAAAGGATGTGGCTTTTTGGTCATTTATTCATTTATTGGGCCCGGAGGGCAGCGGTGCAGTGGCGCAGAAGGTGGATGGCCTACAGTTGGGTTTTCCTAGATCTGAATGGGATGTGAGGTGGTTTAGGGTATGTGGTCTCCGTTGGGACCGATTGCAGTTGATGGTGGTTGATTATTGTAGGTGGTATCCGCACCTGGATGTTTTAGTTGTTCACGTTGGGGGTAATGACTTGGCTTTTATGCCTCAGAGGGAACTGGTTAGGATGATTAAGAGAGACTTGGGAAGATTATCAGAGCTCTATCCTTTATTGAGGATTATTTGTTTGGATATTGTTCCATGCATGGTATGGAGGGCAGCTTGGGATCCTGTTAAACTTGATAAGAGCTGGAGGAAAGTGAATAAGTTGGTGGGATCTTTTGTGCGGAGACTTGGGGGATCGGTGGTTCATCATCCTGACTTGGAGGAGGTGGGTCGTAGGGATTTTTATCTCCATTATGGGGTGGATCTGAATGATTTCAGCCTGCAGCTCTTCATCCTTGATTTTAAGGAGGCTTTGTGCACTACCTATGGTGGCAGGAATAGGCTGATTGGTATCAGGCCAGTCGTTGGCGGGGGTGCTAGTTTGTTGGAGGACAGCGGGTATGGCCAATTGGAAGGTGTTGAGTAAATTTGTATTCCCATGGGTGGAATACTTGGCTACAATTCTCAAGGGACAAGTGGGTCTCTTAGAGTCAGGTTTTTAAGAAGGCTAACGGACTGAATCCTTAGTAAGATTGTGTCCAGATAATTGACTGCTATATTGTGAGGAATTTTGAACTAGCACCGCTTGCTCCTATGTTTACAAAAGTTGTTGTGTTTTACATGATGTTATTTGCACTTATTTATAAGGTTATTTAAATATTTAAAAGTTTTATTTATATATTTAATAAAAGAGCTGCAGCCAATTTTATACCAAGAAACAAGTCTGGTGTCTTTATTGTTAAAAGGTTTAAGGAAACTATTATGTTCTGGGGGATGTTAAGAGTTGGTTTTAAAAGGTAAAGGGCCGGAGATTGATGACTTAAAGGGCCAAGACCCATTTAATTTGGACAACCAAAATCATTTGGATGTGTGGCTGCCAGGAATGCAACAGGCATGGGACGTAAAAGTCTCCTGATCTATAAACCGCCTAGAGATGGAAAGCAAATTTTACATGAATTCATAGAGCTGGTATCTGAATTAGCTTTAGAACACTACAGATGGCTTATACTTATTTCAATGCATGGGTTGATCAGTCTTCACAATTTGGACAAGACCTACTTTTTATTATGCATGCACTGGGTTTCTCTCAAGCTGTTACTTCTGTTACCCACAAGAGTGGTCACATACTAGAACTTGTATTTGCCACTGAAATAAAAGTCCCAAACCTAATAATAAACCCTGTCACGTGTCCAGACCACCCTTCTATTATCATCTCTATGACTAGTTACTCATACACCCCTGCTCCTAGTTTTTGACCACTAAAGGGTGTAACCTCTCAGATACTCATGTCTAATCTTGATTTTATCCATATGTTAAACAGCTGTGATGATTTCAACTCTCTGGTAGAACACTATAATATAAATGTGAAGAATTCCCTGGACTCTACTGCCTCAATACGCAACCCTTTACTACTTGTCATAAAGCTCCATGGTTTGACAGTAGAGACATAAAAATAGATAAGGTTTGTTCTTGAAAAGAGATGGAGGAAATCCCAAACAGTGGAAAATAAACTTGAACTGGTAGAACAGACAAATGCTTACCAAAAAGGAATCACACCGAAAAAGGCAGATTTCCTCTCTCAAGCAAAAAAATAGACCAGACCAGCTTTTTCAAAATGTGAGAGATTTGCTGTCTTCTTTCCCATCAAAGTGTCTGCCCTCCGTTCTAACATATCATCATCATCAACTAAAACTCACAGGATTTAGAAGACGCTCAAACAATTCTCATCAAACTGGACAAGCTTTAATTACATTGATGAAAACATCATACAAACAATAAAAAAGCTGTGTGCAACAACCTGCAATCTGGATCCTGGCCCAACACGTCTTTTAATAGGATGCATGGACCTCATTGCACCGGCCTGCACCAATGTTATTCAGTGCTCTTCACAGACAGGGACCTTCCCAACATTATTAAAACAAGCAGTCCTCCGTCCTCTACTAAAAATGCCTCCATTTTTTTATAAAAGACCATTATTTTTCAACTGGGTCTAAAGGAACAAACAAACAACGTTCCAGGCTTGCAATAGGGCCTTAGTCATGTCTTAGCCTACTAAGACATTGCTGATTCTATATTATATAACTGATTTTTTGAGTTAAAGGGGCAATAAATTCTTTTTTTGTTCTATACACCTAAAGGGCATGTTTTTTCTCTTTTACAGAAAGCATGTACCTGTGGTAAAAAAACAAAACATTCTTGTCTCTAAGACTGTGAGGTGTGTGACTGTTCACCATAAACCTCTGGGGTTTTCTTTATTAACCAATCAGCTTCCCTCACACATCACTTGTAACCAGACTTATCCTGTAACTAAAATTACAAGTTTTCCCTTAACTGATGTTCATATTTATTTTAGATAGTGCTCCTTTATATATAAATGTCCTCTAACTGCTGCTCCCTCTGCTGGGCCACCTGTCACTATAGCCGTAAGTGTGATGTCCCCGTGTGTTACCTTTGTCGTCTCTTGGTGATGCAGTGTGGCCTTCAGCTGCTCTTCCAGGCGGCTGTACCTCTCCGTCCACATCTTGCTCAGGTTGTTCCATGTGGTGTAGAGCTGCGGAGAATGGGAGATCATAGCTCAAAGAGGGAAACAGTCATCATAAAGAAATTTCTTCACTAAAATAAATCTGTGTTACAAATGGCCAGTGAATTTATACAGCAGCCGCCACAAATAATGCGCTAAAAATATATTGCCACCATTAATGGCATAAGAGTTTGCAGAGTGAAAACCTTCAATTCAGCTCGGGCGCCTCTGATTCCTCTTCTGTGTTATTCCTACTCATAGTGCAACAACAGTCAATGAAAACTGCTTATTTAGTGCTAGGTTACGAGTGGAGTGCTAATTATCGCTCCCGCTCTAACTCCACTAGAAGTAAGCTTTTTGCACACTTCAGACACTGCGCGTATTACAAACTGAAAATAAACCGTTTTTAACTTGGGCGCTATCCCGATGCACACAAAACGCCAAAGTTAGAATATTGCAACCACTTATTTTCCCATAGAATTCAATGGAGCACGAAAAGTAGAAAAAAAAACCTAACACTCGTACTCGCGCGCAAACCAAATCACATTGTCTCAAGTGCGCTAACCTGGCATGAAATATATATATATATGTTACAGGTACAGTAAAAAATCAGAGTAATCCTAGGATTACCCAGGTAAAACTGACATTACCTAAGCGGCTGTGTTTAAAGCCTGATGTACTGTAATTCCCCCATCTACACAATTTCTTTTGCCTCTGCCTGGGGGGTTCAAGGAAGGCGCCCCCTTGAAAAAAAGATAGTGAAGATGGGGGAATTACAGTGAATGCTATATATGTTTGATGCGGTGACTCCGCACTCTGAGGGAATTTATGTAATGTCCGTTTTACTGGGATAATCCAAGGACTACCCAATATCTGACTTTACCCGCAACATATATATATAGTTTATTTAGTGACGTTTCGGAGAATGCTCTCCTTCATCAGACCAGTGTTACATACAGTGTGCCAAACATTTATACCTTCCCATAAGACCCTCCCCCTGTGTGCAAATGCCAAAACTGTTGCCTAGGCAACCAGTCCATGGCAATAGTGGAACATACAATTAAAAACATTTAAATAAAGTGGCAAACAATTAAAGGATACACACTATCCGTATATATAATAATAAAGCCGGCATCATGGACTACACAGAGAGTCACAGCAGAACGCATCTTAATGTTGCATTATAGATAGATGCATAGTAAAGCAGTATATATATATCAATATGAATCAACAACTGTAACTACATAATCTCTAAAGATCCCCTGTGTTAGATATCAACATATAGGTCATAATGATGCAGTTAGCAAAAGGATATTATTGTAACGCAGTGTAGGGAAGGGTCTTATGGGAAGGTATAAATGTTTGACACACTGTATGTAACACTGGTCTGATGAAGGGGAGCATTCCAAGAAACGTCACTAAATAAACTACTTTGTTTTCAATTAAGCCCAGAAAGTGCTATCTTTTGCTTGCTGTATCATACCCCTATTCAAGCACCCTGGCATATAAGGACTGTTTGTGAGAGTGCACCTTACTCATTTTGTATGTATGTGTGTATATATATATATATATATATATATATCAGTGACGTGCAGTCATAGGAGGCAGGTGAGGCAGCGCCTCACCTGTCCTATGTGTGTAATTACAGTTTTTTAAATAAAAAAATTTTTTAAAAAAATTAAATTTTTTTTATTAAAATTTATTTTGGTTTCCAAGGTACACCCCCTACCCCCCCCCCCCACCCAATGCCGCAGCCACCGCCACCATGGCAAAACAGTACACTTAACTATTTTGATGAGAAGACAATATTCCATTTCCATACATATCCATATTGCGCAAAGGAGAGGCTGTGAACCGTTCAGCTTCCCTTCCATTGCGCAATATGGATATGTGTTAGAGCATTGAGCAACTGAGCCACTCTAGAGACTGCCACCCAGTGGCGTTTCAGGCTTAAGTTGCGTGGCCCATATGCTCAAGAGGCTATGTTTGTAAGCAGCCTCTGCAGGAGCAGCACAACCAATTAGTGCCCAGTGTTGCCCACTATCAATTTTTTCATAGTAGTTTGGGCGGGTCTGGTGGGAAAGAGCCAACAGACAGAGGTCCGGAGTTAGACATTCAAGCTGAGCACTTCATGTGGGTAAGTGAGGACTCTGAGGAGGAATCAGAAACTGTGAATGGACTGCGTGCAGAGTAGGATGGAGTGAACTAAACTACTGAAGTTATCTGTTTCTCTGTCCCAAATTAGTGAATTTAACTGTGCAATTCAATACAATGTGTGGCACAGCTTATGCAAATGGAGAAATCAAGCACTGCAATAGGAAATGAGATTGTACTTCTAGCTGCTTGCCTTCGTGCTGTTTAAAAAATACAGTACAAACAGGAATGTATTTTTTTAAACAGCATGAGGGCAAGCAGACAGAAATGCAGTCTCAATTCCTATTGCAGTGCTTAATTTCTCCATTTGCTATAAAATAAGCTGTGCCGCACATTGTAGTGAATTGCACAGTTAAATTCACCAGTGTAGCAATAAAAGTTGCACTAGATGTTTTATGGGCTGCAGTTCTCAAAAACATTCTCCCTGTGCTTCCAGTCTGCTCATCTCAATATTAAATATTTTAGCTGCACGCTTTCACACAGTAAACTAAGTGGGAAACCTCCCAGGTCCGTGATAAAGTCTGAGCAGTACAGGCACAGGAAGTCAAGGAAGCTGGTGTAGCTGCTTTTACTGCCTCTGATCATTAGACTGAGAGTTACTGCGTTACAGGTCAGTTGTAGCTGTGTTATTAATCAGCATAATGCTTTGTCTCTTCCAATACAGTTCCTGGTCTGTTTTCCTAATCTCAAATCTTTATTTTTTAACCCCTTTGTGTGGTTTCCTATGTTTTGTTTGTTCCCTTTATCTGCTGCTATCTGTAATGGAGTATAGCATGCCGACTCTCTGACACAGTTATCTGTAGTACCCCAGTGAAAACCATGATTTATTGCCTGTTATCTGACAGCAGAGGGGATGTGAGGTCTTGTTACTGGTTTTGCTATGTGTATGGTAACTAAATGCTGCTGAGGGGCTTTAGAAACTAAGGCTTTTCTTCTAATGACTTTAATTCAATCAGAACATGCCTCATATTAATGATTATAGTTTGTGTGAAACAGTCTGACACTGTACCATGGTCAAAAATAAATTTAGCATACTTGTAAAATATACAACACCCTTTTGAGTCTGTATTTGCACAGAGGGTGACATAAAGGATGACACAAAAGTTTTGAAAAAAAAATACATTGAACTAACAATGAAGTAAATATTGATAAACTGCACAAATTAATGTAAAGTGAAATTTATTTTAAACTAAACCAAATAAACTGCTGTATTTTGTTATAGACACTTTTATTTATTTTTTAGCAGTCAGAAACCATATCAGTATGTATTTTATTAAAGTGAAAGTGTTAAACTAAACAAAATTAAGTAGCTTTCCTGTATGTCATTTGAGAAATGTATTTTTTTAGCAAAGTAAACTGATTATTATGCTTTTACCCCAAGATAAATTATATATTGTGTGTGTGTGAGAATACCATTTATCTTGGGGTAAAAGCATAATATTTAGTTTACTTTGCTAAAAATAAAATTCTCAAATGACATACAGGAAAGCTACTTAATTTTGTTAAGTTTAACACTTTCACTTTAATAAAATACATATTGATATGGTTTCTGACTGCTAAAAAATTAAGTAAAAGTGTCTATAACAAAATACAGCAGTTTATTTGGTTTGGTTTAATATAAATTGCACAATATATATATATATATATATATATATATATATATATATATATATATATATATATATATATATATATATATATATATATATAATATAAAACAGGGAAGGGAACTGCACTCTCAGACTGGACTGGGTACACATCCTATCACCCTGCAACATGCACAGCCCTGGGTGCTCAATAGCACTCACATGTAGCTATACTGTCCCCAGAGTCCAAGGCAGTTAACCCCACATTAGTCTGTGAACCCTTGACTTGTTCCCAGTTTGTTTGATTGAGAGCTTGCATTGTGTGGCTGTGTTAGGTACCCAGGTTTTGGGAGATACCTTGACGTGGTACCTGGGGTTGTCCCATTTGTCCATATGCGGTAACTAACTCTTCCAGTTTTGCTTTTAATCTTAGCTGAGAGCATGCAAGAGAGTGCTAGACTCCCTCTGTATGTTGTATTAATTTGTTTTGTAATTTTCCCTCTTGGCCTTGCACCCAGACTTGCCTGGGGTTAACTGCTTGAGACTCTGGGGACAGTATAGATACCTGTGAGTGCTATTGAGCACCCAGTGCTATGGATGTTACAGGGTCATTGGATATTTACCCAGTCCAGTCTGAGAGTGCAGTCCCCTTCAATGTTTTGTTTATGTCTAGGGTGATTACATAATTCTGTGAACCCTTGACTTGTTCCCAGTTTGTTTGATTGAGAACTTGCATTGTATGGCTGTATTAGGGACCCAAGTTTTGGGAGAGGCCTTGTTGTGGTACCTGGGCTTGTCCCATTTGGCCAGATACAGTAACTAACTCTTCCAGTTTTGCTTTTCATTTTAGCTGAGAGCTTGCAAGGAAATGCTGGACTCACTCTGTATATATAAGTATATATATATATATAATATAGTCCATAAGGAGTGGCACACAACAGCATCAACAACTACCTGCTGCTCTGCTCAAAGTGTACAAGTACCCAGACTCACTGTATCGAGGCTCAGCACACCCAAAATGATACACAACAGACAAGCTCAGGTCAAATAATCTTTAAACGCCTTTAATGTGAAACCAAAGGAAACAGACTGTGTGGCCTCCACTTGAAGAAAACTTGTGTTAGAGCTGAAACATTTGGCTATGAGCCTGTTTAATTTGTTTTCACATTAAAGGCTTTTGAAGCTTATTTGACCTGAGCTTGCCTTCTGTGTATCATTTTGGGTGTGCTGAGCTTGATACAGTGAGTGTGAGTGTGTGTGTGTATATATATATATATATATATATATATATATGGTAAAGCAAAATAGCATCAGCACTTCTTCATACAAAATTCCACTTTATTGAGGTTTCAGACAAAGATAAAAACAGCGACGTTTCGAGTCAACACAGACCCTTAGTCTAAGGGTCTGTGTTGACTCGAAACGTCGCTGTTTTTATCTTTGTCTGAAACCTCAATAAAGTGGAATTTTGTATGAAGAAGTGCTGACGCTATTTTGCTTTACCATATCCATAAATGTGGGCTGGCAGACCCTACTCAGTGGTCGTGCACTGCTATAATCTGAAAAAAGGTTGCTGAAAAAAATGCTGAAAAATAGCATTAAGAAAGGTGCTGGACTTACCTGTTAAAGTTGTATATATATATATATATATATATATATATTTATTTATATGTAGTTTGCTACACCCTGGGTTGTTGCCATTATACGTCTGGAGTGCATTCTACTTTTACTATATATAACATAATTTATGTAAGAACTTACCTGATAAATTCATTTCTTTCATATTAGCAAGAGTCCATGAGCTAGTGACGTATGGGATATACATTCCTACCAGGAGGGGCAAAGTTTCCCAAACCTCAAAATGCCTATAAATACACCCCTCACCACACCCACAATTCAGTTTAACGAATAGCCAAGAAGTGGGGTGATAAAAAAGTGCGAAAGCATATAAAATAAGGAACTGGAATAATTGTGCTTTATACAAAATCATAACCACCACAAAAAAAGGGCGGGCCTCATGGACTCTTGCTAATATGAAAGAAATGAATTTATCAGGTAAGTTCTTACATAAATTATGTTTTCTTTCATGTAATTAGCAAGAGTCCATGAGCTAGTGACGTATGGGATAATGACTACCCAAGATGTGGATCTTTCCACACAAGAGTCACTAGAGAGGGAGGGATAAAATAAAGACAGCAGATACACTTAGCTTTGGTAGATTCAGCACTTGACAGCGATTTTCCTGTAGTATCTTCTGACTCAGATGCAACGTGAGACATCTTGCAATATGTAAGAGAAAAAACAACATATATATAAAGCAAAATTGATCAAATTCCTTAAATGACAGTTTCAGGAATGGGAAAAAATGCCAAAGAACAAGCTTCTAGCAACCAGAAGCAATAAAAAATGAGACTTAAATAATGTGGAGACAAAAGTGACGCCCATATTTTTTCGCGCCAAATAAGACGCCCACATTATTTGGCGCCTAAATGCTTTTTGGCGCCAAAAATGACGCCACATCCGGAACGCCAACATTTTTGGCGCAAAATAACGTCAAAAAATGACGCAACTTCCGACGACACGTATGACGCCGGAAACGGAAATAGAATTTTTGCGCCAAAAAAGTCAGCGCCAAGAATGACGCAATAAAATGAAGCATTTTCAGCCCCCGCGAGCCTAACAGCCCACAGGGAAAAAGTCAAATTTTAAGGTAAGAAAAATGTTAAATTAAAATGCATTATCCCAAATATGAAACTGACTGTCTGAAAATAAGGAAAGTTGAACATTCTGAGTCAAGGCAAATAAATGTTTGAATACATATATTTAGAACTTTATAAACAAAGTGCCCAACCATAGCTAGGAGTGTCACAGAAAATAAGACTTACTTACCCCAGGACACTCATCTACATATAGCAGATAGCCAAACCAGTACTGAAACGAGAATCAGCAGAGGTAATGGTATATATAAGAGTATATCGTCAATCTGAAAAGGGAGGTAAGAGATGAATCTCTACGACCGATAACAGAGAACCTATGAAATAGACCCCTTAGAAGGAGATCACTGCATTCAAATAGGCAATACTCTCCTCACATCCCTCTGACATTCACTGCACGCTGAGAGGAAAACCGGGCTCCAACTTGCTGCGGAGCGCATATCAACGTAGAATCTAGCACAAACTTACTTCACCACCTCCATCGGAGGCAAAGTTTGTAAAACTGAATTGTGGGTGTGGTGAGGGGTGTATTTATAGGCATTTTGAGGTTTGGGAAACTTTGCCCCTCCTGGTAGGAATGTATATCCCATACGTCACTAGCTCATGGACTCTTGCTAATTACATGAAATATATATATATATATATATATATATATATATATATATGTGTGTGTGTGTGTGTGTGTTTCCTGCGCGTATCATAGCCATTGCCTCACCAGCCTCTGACCTCACCGCACGTCACTGATATATATATATATATATATATATTTATTTAGATGTGTATGTATATATATATATTTATCTCTATGTTTCTCTTTGTACCAATCATCTGTACCCCTCAGGTAGTCATACATTCAGCAGTCAATAATCAACTGTATCCCTCAGGTAGTCATACGTTCATCACCGATCATCTGTATCCCTCAGGCAGTCATACGTTTAACACCAATCAACTGTATCTCTCATGTAGTCATACGTTAAGCACCGATCATCTGTATCCCTCAGATAGTCATAAGTTCAGCACCAATCATCTGTATTCTTCAGGTAGTCATACGTTCAGCTCCAAAGATCTGTATCCCTCAGGTAGTTATACGTTCAGCAACAATCATCTGTATACCTAAGGTAGTCATACGTTCAGCACCAATCATCTGTATCTCTCAGGCAGTCATACATTCAGGGCCAATCATCTGTATCCCTCAGGTAGTCATACGTTCAGCACCAATCATCTGTATCCCTCAGGCAGTCATACGTTCATTACCAATCATCTGTATCTTTTAGGCAGTCATATGTTTTGCATCAATCATCTGTATACGTCAGACAGTCATACATTCAGCACCAATCATCTGTATTCTTCAGGTAGTCATACGTTCAGCACCAAACATCTGTATCCCTCAGGTAGTTATACGTTCGGCAACAATCATCTGTATCCCTAAGGAGGTCATACGTTCAGCACCAATCATCTGTATCTCTCAGACAGTCATACATTCAGGGCCAATCATCTGTATCCCTCAGGTAGTCATACGTTCAGCACCAATCATCTGTATCCCTCAGGCAGTCATACATTCAGCACCAATCATCTGTATCTTTCAGGCAGTCATATGTTAAGCACCGATCATCTGTATCCCTCAGGTAGTCATAAGTTCAGCACCGATCATCTGTATCCCTCAGGTAGTCATACATTCAGCACCAAACATCTGTATCCCTCAGGTAGTTATACATTCAGGGCCAATCATCTGTATCCCTCAGGTAGTCATACGTTCAGCACCAATCATCTGTATCCCTCAGGTAGTTATACATTCAGGGCCAATCATCTGTATCCCTCAGGTAGTCATACGTTCAGCACCAATCATCTGTATCCCTCAGGCAGTCATACGTTCATTACCAATCATCTGTATCTTTCAGGCAGTCAAATGTTCTGCACCAATCATCTGTATCCGTCAGACAGTCATACATTCAGCAGTCAATAATCATCTGTATCCCTCAGGTAGTCATACATTCAGCAGTCAATAATCATCTGTATCCCTCAGGTAGTCATACGTTCATCACCGATCATCTGTATCCCTCAGGCAGTCATACGTTCAACACCAATCAACTGTATCTCTCAGGTAGTCATAGCTTCAGCACCAATCATCTGTATCCCTCAGGTAGTCATAAGTTCAGCACCAATCATCTGTATACCTCAGCTAGTGAAACGTTCAGCACCGATCATCTATATCCCTCAGGTAGTCATGCGTTCAGCACCAATCATCTGTATCCCTCAGGTAGTCATACATTCAGCACCAATCATCTGTATCCCTCAGGTAGTCATAAGTTCAGCACCAATCATCTATATCCCTTAGGTAGTCATACGTTAAGCACCGATCATCTGTATCCCTCAGGTAGTCATAAATTCAGCACCGATCATCTGTATCCCTCAGACAGTCATACGTTCAGCACCAATCATCTGTATCCCTCAGGTAGTCATACGTTCAGCACCAAACATCTGTATCCCTCAGGAAGTTATACGTTCAGCAACAATCATCTGTATCCCTAAGGAGGTCATACGTTCAGCACCAATCATCTGTATCTCTCAGGGAGTCATACGTTCAGGGCAATCATCTGTATCCCTCAGGTAGTCATATGTTCATTACCAATCATCTGTATCTTTCAGGCAGTCATATGTTCTGCACCAATCATCTGTATCCGTCAGACAGTCATACATTCAGCACCAATCATCCATATCTCTCAAGTAGTCATACGTTCAGCACCAATAAACTGTATCCCTCAGGCAGTCATACATTCAGCACCAAGCATCTGTATCTCTCAGGTAGTCATACATTCAGCACCAATCATCTGTATCCCTCAGGTAGTCATACGTTCAGCGCTAATCATCTGTATCCCTCAGGTAGTCATACGTTCAGCGCTAATCATCTGTATCCCTCAGGTGGTCATACGTTCAGCACCGATCATCTGTATCCCTCAGTTAGTTATACGTTCAGCGCTAATCATCTGTATCCCTCAGGTAGTCACATGTTTAGCACCAATCATCTGTATCCCTCAGGTAGTCATACGTTCAGCACCATTCATCTGTATCCTTCAGGTAGTCATACGTTCATTACCAATCATCCGTATCCCTCAGGTAGTCATATGTTCAGCAGTCACCAATCATCTGTATCCCTCAGGTAGTCATACGTTCAGCGCTAATCATCTGTATCCCTCAGGTAGTCATACGTTCAGCGCTAATCATCTGTATACCTCAGGTGGTCATACGTTCAGCACCGATCATCTGTATCCCTCAGTTAGTTATACGTTCAGCGCTAATCATCTGTATCCCTCAGGTAGTCACATGTTTAGCACCAATCATCTGTATCCCTCAGGTAGTCATACGTTCAGCACCATTCATCTTTATCCCTCAGGTAGTCATACGTTCATTACCAATCATCCGTATCCCTCAGGTAGTCATATGTTCAGCAGTCACCAATCATCTGTATCTCTCAGGTAGTCATACGTTCAGCACTAATCATCTGTATCCCTCAGCTAGTCATACGTTCAGCAATCACCAATTATCTGTATCCCTCAGGTAGTCATACGTTCAGCACCAATTATCTGTATCCCTCAGGTAGTCATACATTCATTACCAATCATCTGTATCCCTCAGGTAATCATATATTTAGTACCAATCATCTGTATCCCTCAGCTAGTCATATGTTCAGCACCAATCATCTCTATCCCTCAGGTAGTCATACATTCATTACCAATCATCTGTATCCCTCAAGTAGTCATACGTTCATCACTGATCATCTGTATGCCTCAGCTAGTCATAAGTTCAGCAACAATCATCTGTATCCCTCATATGGTCATACGTTCAGCACCGATCCTCTGTATCCCTCAGGTAGTTATATGTTTAGCACCTATCATCTGTATCCCTCAGGTAGTCATACGTTCAGCACCAATCATCTGTATCTCTCAGGTAGTCATACGTTCAGCACCAATCATCTGTATCCCTCAGGTAGTCATATGTTTAGCACCAATCATCTGTATCCCTCAGACAGTCATACGTTCATTACCAATCATCTGTATCTCTCAGGCAGTCATACGTTCAGCACCAATCATCTGTATCTCTCAGGTAGTCACATGTTTAGCACCAATCATCTATATCCCTCAGGTAGTCATACGTTCAGCACCAATCATCTGTATCCCTCAGGTAGTCATACATTCAGCACCAATCATCTGTATCCCTCAGGTAGTCATACGTTCAGCACCAATAATCTGTATCCCTCAGGCAGTCATACGTTCAGCACCATTCATCTTTATCCAATGTTCAATTATACAGGGTCCTTCATGGCAATCTTTACTAGTGCAGGCTTGAACAAACCAAATATGATCAGCACTTAACAGGGATATTGTATGTGCTATTCTAGCGAAGTGGCATGCTATTGGAAATTCTGCAGCCAGTCTCTGGTAATGGCAATACCATATTTTTCCGCTAATCTTAGTGTGGTCCCATGAGCAATAGTGCTCCACTTGTAATCTGGGCCACTGTTGGAGAGAAGTGTTTTGTACACACACACATATATATAAGCAAGCATAATTTAAATTAGGGTTGCACCGATACCGATACTAGTATCGGTATCGGTACCGATACCAAGTATTTGCATGAGTACTTGTACTCATGCAAATGCACCGATACTTAAACCGATACCTGCACTTCCTACCCATACTCTATCTTGTGGAGATTTTTCAAACTGCATGTTCCCATTTCATTTTAAGCTGTAGTGGAGACTCAACTAAAAATGGTTCACTTCTGTTCTTCCAATACAAATTGCTGTTGTATTGTATTATTGTAAGAGAGATCACTGTACCTTGTTCAGACAAACCCCTGAAGTACTGGGTAGTTAATAAACTGAGATTTCCAGCTCTGGCTAAAATGGCCCAAAATTATATTTCTGCCCCATGCAGTAGTGCTGAAAGTGAGACTTTTTCAGCTTAGCATTAAACAACATTACTGATAGCAGAAACAGAGGTATAGCTGAACATACAGAGATGCTTCTGTTCCTTAAAAAGAACTTGCTACTAATTTTTCAAAAAATATTATAATTGCTAGATTGCCTGTTATACTGCTAGTTCTTCTCTTGCACAATTATGCTCAAAACATACTGTACTCTGAGGAACATCCTTAGCTTATATAATTGCAGGAAGAGTGTTCATAGAAAAAAGTTAAGTTAAATCCTATGAACACACATCTTACAATAATAGGACTAGATTTAGATTACATTTGATATGTAAGCTTTACCAATGCTCTGTTCACATTTCCAACGCAATAGACTTTAATGGAGTTGCACATGCAATGAGCATTGGTAAAGCTTACCAGTCAAATGTAATCTAGCCCGTAGTGTTGTTCCCCATGTTTAAACAGTGCACTGGTATATTTTTTACTGCATTGCACTTTTGGTTGGTTGTGATATTATATTTGTTATTTATTGTTGTTATTATGAATATATTTTAATGTAATATTTTTATTTATAAACGTGTTCTGTGAAATTTCTTCGAGGTTTTACAACTTTGTAACAACAAGCAAATTTTATTTTATTATTTCATAATATATTTTGAGTTTCAGTTCTTCATAATTATAAAGAAGCTATCTTAAATCATTAGTCTGTATTGTGCTTGGGACACTGTCACATGACATTAAAAAAGTATCGGTAATTGGTATCGGCGAGTATTTTTAAAAAATTATCGGTACTTGTACTCGGTCTTAAAAAAATGGTATCGGTGCAACCCTAATTTAAATGTTAGTGAAGAACTCCCCTATTTGACCTTTGTCTTATCGCACCTTTGGTTTAGCGATTGAGTGATAGCCAACATGATTTTTTCAGGGCTCCTCCATAAAGCACAACTGTAATATCTGTTGAAAATAATAAACAATATCTGTCTCTGTTTTTTGCAGTGCCTTGTGAGGTCTGAATGGGTTAATTTGTATGTGGGCATTATTAGTCAGGAGCGGCCACTCTGGTTAATGAGGGCTATAAAACGTAGCTATTTCTGAGTGTGTCTGTTTATTTTTTTCTCAATCTAATCTTTTTCTATCCTTGTTTAAGTTCTTGCATTCCAGCTAGTATCAGTAAATACTTAAATCCTGGTTATCTTGATATGCCAAATATATGAATGTATGTACACAACTCATTGTAAACATTGGGAATGTATCTAGTTCATCACTGACCTTTGTTTTTTTTTTATGTATTGTCAAACACAATTCTGATGTGTAGAAGTGTTATTTACTTATGTTGTAACCATATTTGTTAAAACCCTTGCATTGTTTAGCTAGCTAATCATAAACTGTAAATAGCCTAGATGTGGAATGTATAAATACCTGGGAAGGGGACTGACCCCCTCAGAGAACACTTTGTATTGTTTCTCTCCATACTGCAGTGTGTAATCAATAAACATATTCTTTTTAACCTGTCTTGGCCTGAAGAAATTATTCAGTCCAGGGTGAGTATATCACCAACATATCCAACATCTAGATGCAAGCAATCCCCTAGGCTTTTGCTTGAGAGATAATATTTTGCATTCAACTGGTAATATGAGAGTAAAAATGGAAGCGCTCGTGCACCATAGTGCTAACATTTTGAACTTTACTTGTAATCTAGGCCTAAATATGAGCAACCACAGTTCAGGAGAAAGGGGTCTTTAAATAGCTATGGCTGAGCTTTATATGAGCCTTATATACAAGTTTATTTTTATTGCTGATGACAGTAAACGGGAGGGATTCAGTAGTAGTAGTAGTAGTTATTCAGTAACAGTGGTAGGATTTACATTACCACCATCACTACTTGATTTTTGTTTACCCACAATCAGCAGGTGTTAGTGATGCCCTGCGCTTATGATGGGGCGCAATAATCTTTTAACCCTGAGCAAGTTCATTTAACTTAGCAGATGAATCTTCATGTTTCTACACAATGCAATATTTTATTTCAAGTCATGCACAGGATTAGTTTATATGAAAATACAAATATAAATATGTAATCAAATTATACCAAATAAAGTGTGTCTGCAGCAGTAGAACTACTTGATGATAAAGTTTGGTTTGGAATACCTGCCGCTGAAGGTGAACTTCTGACACTTACCTCATCCAGGCTCTTGGTAACATTGGGCTTGTCTATGTCTCCACATGATGCCATTAGTTCTACCCCGATAGTGCCCAGTGTGTCCAGATCGTTCTGCAGGTTGTCTATGTCCTCCCTCACCGCCTGTTATATGAGGACAGGGTCCGATAAGACACACATCATAAATTATAAATCCCAAACTAACGGAAAGTAGCATGTGGAGAGCTAAAGGCAGCATTGTGAGATACAAGAAACCATCCATACTCAACATTGTCCATGTCTGTAAGTAGACTATATTTCTTCCTGAGTACTGACCTGCTGAGAAGATCTTCAGGCTAGGCACATTGTCTGAGCAAAATGCATTATAGAAAAATATGTATACACAGCTAAACAATGCTATCCACATGATTAATGATTCATTTGTGTTGTTTGCATTTAAATAGATAATGTGACAACTGCTCATCAGTTCCAGGAGTGCTAAAGCTGCAATATGACCCATCATACAATTAACATGTAACTTGGCACATTGACAATGAGGTGAAAGCTGCCCTCACTTGCTGTTATCACCCAATCTCCAGGAATGATCATGAATTAGGGGTCAAGCCCTACAATTATTATTTTATATATATATATATATATATATATATATATATATATATACATATATATATATATATATATATATATATAAACACACATACTGTATTTATATGTATATAATCTATACACTTTGGTTAATGAAAGCAAATTAAATCCAATGAAGGGTTACATGGTTGCCTTTGGTCTTAAAAATCCTTCTCTGTCACAGAGTTTCACCCACCTAAGGTACCATAGTGATCACACCGCAGGACCAATGAGAGATTTACATTTAGTGTATTGTAGGAAGTGTTACTGCCCATTACTAGAGGATCTCACTATCCCTCTAACCAAACTATGCTCCAGCTCCTCCTACCAGCAGCAGCAGTGTCTACTGAAGTGTTTTTGTTCTTTGTCCAGAGGGAACTTAGTTCCTCCTGCAAAAATAGTGCAGGAACTCCGTTCCCATGCGTTCCTGCTCAACTTGACCCTGTCATACTCAGTATACGCCAAGTATTATTTTTCTCACACTAAACCTCAGTATAATCCAAAGTCCATCTAAGTACCAAGTACCATATATCTCACACTCAGTATACACCAGGTACCATCATTCATAAACTAAGTGCACAAATGGATACAAAAACAATCATCCTAACTTCAAGTGATTGTAAACTTTAAGTATTTACTGCCTAGTATATAAAATTATTATTAAAATCAGAGGCACTTTCATTGATTAATTTTTTTTAGGACGCTTCATTTGTAAAATAATTACCATTTAGAGATGGTAAATATCGCACCATTCCTCTGTCCCCATGAATCCGGCTTCATCCAATCGTTGCGTGCCCCACTTGGCGCCCAGCTCATGGGGCACACGATTATTGTATGAGGCCGGATTCATCATCGTTTAGCTAAATAAAGTATGAGATGCGGATGTAGGAATGGCGCAATGTTTACCATCTCTAAATGGTAATTATTTTACAAATGAAGCGTTTAAAAAAATGTAATCAATTAAAGGGTTTTTCTTTTAATAATAATTTTATACTCTAGGCAGTAAATACATTTACAATCACTTGAAGTGTTATAGTTATTTAGTACATGTGGCTTGTTTGTAAGGCACAATGTACCTGGTGAGTGACTGTCACTGCTGCTGTTTGTGCTGATCAACTAACTACATAGTCATTGTGTAACATTGTGCTGTTATGCTACATTATTTACTACTCTATGGCTCACTGTGCTCACCTGCATAGCATCAAGCCGAGTTCTAATGGAATCTGGGTCAGCACCTGGCTGCTCAATGTCCAGTACCATGTGCTGAGTGTCATTAAGGGTAACAGCCAGATCCGAAAGTCCATTCCAGAACCTCTCAGCTAAGGTGAGGAGGCCAGCGAGCCAATGGCTGTGTTCTTCTGCCAGGCTAGTGAGGCACTGCCACTCTGTCAGTAGCTGCCCAGTTTGTTGTTGTAGCACTGATGGATATAATAGAAAGGTAAAATCACATGCAGCAGAGGACATAATAATGGGAACAAGAGATGGTACAAGAAGGAGCAGTGATGTACGTTTCTGCTTGAGTACCAACAAGTAACACCCCTCGGGTATAATCTTACCTTGATGCTGGGAGTCCCCAGATGAGCTACTTGATACAAGATCTGACCCCTGTTTGCGGATGTTTTCAATAGCAATTCCCACCTTCTCCAGCTCTGTCTGTACCAAGGCGTTTTCTCTGAGCTGCTCACGGATACGAGATGGCTCCCCTCGTACAGAAGAGCAATTCTGCAACCTATCCTTGAGTCTCTCCAGGATCTCAAACATCAGCTGCATTCTGTCATTCAGCTATGGGTACAATGACAAAAGCTTAAACATAATCCTAGTGAAAGCACGAAGTAATACTAGTGAAAAGGAAATAAATATTACTAGTGAAAAGGACATAAATATTACTAGTGAAAAGGACATAAATAATACTAGTGAAAAGGACATAAATATTACTAGTGAAAAGAACATAAATATTACTAGTGAAAAGGACATAAATATTACTAGTAAAAAAGGATATAAATATTACTAGTGAAAAGGACAAATAATACTAATGAAAAGGATATAAATAATACTAGTAAAAAAGGATATAAATATTACTAGTGAAAAGGACAAATAATACTAATGAAAAGGATATAAATAATACTAATGAAAAGGACATAAATAATACTAGTGAAAAGGACAAATAATACTAATGAAAAGGATATAAATAATACTAGTGAAAAGGACATAAATAATACTAGTGAAAAGGACAAATAATACTAATGAAAAGGATATAAATAATACTAATGAAAAGGACATAAATATTACTAGTGAAAAGGACAAATAATACTAATGAAAAGGATATAAATAATACTAGTGAAAAGGACATAAATAATACTAATGAAAAGGACATAAATATTACTAGTGAAAAGGACATACATAATACTAATGAAAAGGATATAAATAATACTAGTGAAAAGGACATAACTAATACTAGTGAAAAGGATATAAATAATACTAGTGAAAAGGACATAAATAATACTAATGAAAAGGATATAAATAATACTAGTGAAAAGGACATAAATAATACTAATGAAAAGGATATAAATAATACTAGTGAAAAGGACATAAATAATACTAATGAAAAGGATATAAATAATACTAGTGAAAAGGACATAAATAATACTAATGAAAAGGATATAAATAATACTAGTGAAAAGGATATAAATAATACTAATGAAAAGGACAAATAATACTAATGAAAAGGATATAAATAATACTAGTGAAAAGGACAAATAAAACTAATGAAAAGGACATAAATATTACTAGTGAAAAGGACATAAATAATACTAATGAAAAGGATATAAATAATACTAGTGAAAAGAACAAATAATACTAATGAAAAGGACATAAATAATACTAGTGAAAAGGACATAAATAATACTAATGAAAAGGATATATATAATACTAATGAAAAGGACAAATAATACTAGTGAAAAGGATATAAATAATACTAGTGAAAAGGACAAATAATACTAATGAAAAGGATATAAATAATACTAATGAAAAGGACATAAATAATACTAATGAAAAGGACAAATAATACTAATGAAAAGGATATAAATAATACTAATGAAAAGGACATAAATAATACTAGTGAAAAGGACCAATAATACTAATGAAAATGATATAAATAATACTAGTGAAAAGGATATAAATAATACTAAAGAAAAGGACAAATAATACTAATGAAAAGGATATAAATAATACTAATGAAAAGGACATAAATAATACTAGTGAAAAGGACAAATAATACTAATTAAAAGGATATAAATAATACTAGTGAAAAGGATATAAATAATAATAGTGAAAAGGACATAAATAATACTAATGAAAAGGACATAAATATTACTAGTGAAAAGGACATAAATAATACTAATGAAAAGGATATAAATAATACTAGTGAAAAGGACAAATAATACTAATGAAAAGGACATAAATAATACTAATGAAAAGGATATAAATAATACTAGTGAAAAGGACATAAATAATACTAGTGAAAAGGACATAAATAATACTAATGAAAAGGACATAAATAATACTAGTGAAAAGGACACAAATAATACTAATGAAAAGGATATAAATAATACTAGTGAAAAGGACAAATAATACTAATGAAAAGGACAAATAATACTAATGAAAAGGACATAAATAATACTAATGAAAAGGATATAAATAATACTAGTGAAAAGGACATAAATAATACTAATGAAAAGGATATAAATAATACTAGTGAAAAGGACATAAATAATACTAATGAAAAGGATATAAATAATACTAGTGAAAAGGACAATACTAATGAAAAGGATATAAATAATACTAGTGAAAATGACAAATAATACTAATGAAAAGGATATAAATAATACTAGTGAAAAGGACATAAATAATACTAATGAAAAGGACAAATAATACTAATGAAAAGGATATAAATAATACTAATGAAAAGGACATAAATAATACTAGTGAAAAGGACAAATAATACTAATGAAAATGATATAAATAATACTAGTGAAAAGGACATAAATAATACTAAAGAAAAGGACAAATAATACTAATGAAAATGATATAAATAATACTAATGAAAAGGACATAAATAATACTAGTGAAAAGGACAAATAATACTAATGAAAAGGATATAAATAATACTAGTGAAAAGGATATAAATAATACTAATGAAAAGGACATAAATAATACTAGTGAAAATGATATAAATAATACTAGTGAAAAGGACATAAATAATACTAGTGAAAAGGACATACATAATACTAATGAAAAGGATATAAATAATACTAATGAAAGGGACAAATAATACTAGTGAAAAGAATATAAATAATACTAGTGAAAAGGACAAATAATACTAATGAAAAGGATATAAATAATACTAATGAAAAGGATATAAATAATACTAGTGAAAAGGACAAATAATACTAATGAAAAGGACATAAATAATACTAGTGAAAAGGACATAAATAATACTAATGAAAAGGATATATATAATACTAATGAAAAGGACAAATAATACTAGTGAAAAGGATATAAATAATACTAGTGAAAAGGACAAATAATACTAATGAAAAGGATATAAATAATACTAATGAAAAGGACAAATAATACTAATGAAAAGGACATAAATAATACTAATGAAAAGGACATAAATAATACTAGTGAAAAGGACAAATAATACTAATGAAAATGATATAAATAATACTAGTGAAAAGGATATAAATAATACTAAAGAAAAGGACAAATAATACTAATGAAAAGGATATAAATAATACTAATGAAAAGGACATAAATAATACTAGTGAAAAGGACAAATAATACTAATTAAAAGGATATAAATAATACTAGTGAAAAGGATATAAATAATAATAGTGAAAAGGACATAAATAATACTAATGAAAAGGACATAAATATTACTAGTGAAAAGGACATAAATAATACTAATGAAAAGGATATAAATAATACTAGTGAAAAGGACAAATAATACTAATGAAAAGGACATAAATAATACTAATGAAAAGGATATAAATAATACTAGTGAAAAGGACATAAATAATACTAGTGAAAAGGACATAAATAATACTAATGAAAAGGACATAAATAATACTAGTGAAAAGGACACAAATAATACTAATGAAAAGGATATAAATAATACTAGTGAAAAGGACAAATAATACTAATGAAAAGGACAAATAATACTAATGAAAAGGACATAAATAATACTAATGAAAAGGATATAAATAATACTAGTGAAAAGGACATAAATAATACTAATGAAAAGGATATAAATAATACTAGTGAAAAGGACAATACTAATGAAAAGGATATAAATAATACTAGTGAAAAGGACAATACTAATGAAAAGGATATAAATAATACTAGTGAAAAGGACAAATAATACTAATGAAAAGGATATAAATAATACTAGTGAAAAGGACAAATAATACTAATGAAAAGGATACAAATAATACTAGTGAAAAGGACATAAATAATACTAATGAAAAGGATATAAATAATACTAGTGAAAAGGACATAAATAATACTAATAAAAAGGATATAAATAATACTAAATAAATAATACTAGTGAAAAGGATATAAATAATACTAGTGAAAAGGACCAATAATACTAATGAAAAGGACATAAATAATACTAGTGAAAAGGACATAAATAATACTAATGAAAAGGATATAAATAATACTAAATAAATAATACTAATGAAAAGGATATAAATAATACTAGTGAAAAGGACCAATAATACTAATGAAAAGGACATAAATAATACTAGTGAAAAGGACATAAATAATACTAATGAAAAGGATATAAATAATACTAATGAAAAGGACAAATAATACTAGTGAAAAAGATATAAATAATACTAGTGAAAAGGACAAATAATACTAATGAAAAGGATATAAATAATACTAGTGAAAAGGACATAAATAATACTAATGAAAAGGACAAATACTACTAATGAAAAGGATATAAATAATACTAATGAAAAGGACATAAATAATACTAGTGAAAAGGACAAATAATACTAATGAAAATTATATAAATAATACTAGTGAAAAGGACATAAATAATACTAAAGAAAAGGACAAATAATACTAATGAAAATGATATAAATAATACTAATGAAAAGGACATAAATAATACTAGTGAAAAGGACAAATAATACTAATGAAAAGGATATAAATAATACTAGTGAAAAGGATATAAATAATACTAGTGAAAAGGACAAATAATACTAATGAAAAGGATATAAATAATACTAGTGAAAATGATATAAATAATACTAGTGAAAAGGACATAAATAATACTAGTGAAAAGGACATAAATAATACTAATGAAAAGGATATAAATAATACTAATGAAAGGGACAAATAATACTAGTGAAAAGGATATAAATAATACTAGTGAAAAGGACAAATAATACTAATGAAAAGGATATAAATAATACTAATGAAAAGGACATAAATAATACTAGTGAAAAGGACAAATAATACTAATGAAAAGGATATAAATAATACTAGTGAAAAGGACCAATAATACTAATGAAATGGACATAAATAATACTAGTGAAAAGGACATAAATAATACTAATGAAAAGGATATAAATAATACTAATGAAAAGGACAAATAATACTAGTGAAAAGGATATAAATAATACTAGTGAAAAGGACAAATAATACTAATGAAAAGGATATAAATAATACTAGTGAAAAGGACAAAAATAATACTAATGAAAAGGACAAATAATACTAATGAAAAGGATATAAATAATACTAATGAAAAGGACATACATAATACTAGTGAAAAGGACAAATAATACTAATGAAAATTATATAAATAATACTAGTGAAAAGGACATAAATAATACTAAAGAAAAGGACAAATAATACTAATGAAAATGATATAAATAATACTAGTGAAAAGGACAAATAATACTAATGAAAAGGATATAAATAATACTAGTGAAAAGGATATAAATAATACTAATGAAAAGGACAAATAATACTAATGAAAAGGATATAAATAATACTAGTGAAAATGATATAAATAATACTAGTGAAAAGGACATAAATAATACTAGTGAAAAGGACATAAATAATACTAATGAAAAGGACATAAATAATACTAGTGAAAAGGACACAAATAATACTAATGAAAAGGATATAAATAATACTAGTGAAAAGGACAAATAATACTAATGAAAAGGACATAAATAATACTAATGAAAAGGATATAAATAATACTAGTGAAAAGGACATAAATAATACTAATGATAAGGATATAAATAATACTAGTGAAAAGGACATAAATAATACTAATGAAAAGGATATAAATAATACTAGTGAAAAGGACAAATAATACTAATGAAAAGGATATAAATAATACTAGTGAAAAGGACAAATAATACTAATGAAAAGGATATAAATAATACTAGTGAAAAGGACAAATAATACTAATGAAAAGGACATAAATAATACTAGTGAAAAGGACATAAATAATACTAATGAAAAGGATATAAATAACACTAATGAAAAGGATATAAATAATACTAGTGAAAAGGACAAATAATACTAATGAAAAGGACATAAATAATACTAGTGAAAAGGACATAAATAATACTAATGAAAAGGATATAAATAATACTAATGAAAAGGACAAATAATACTAGTGAAAAGGATATAAATAATACTAGTGAAAAGGACAAATAATACTAGTGAAAAGGACATAAATAATACTAGTGAAAAGGACATAAATAATACTAATGAAAAGGATATAAATAATACTAGTGAAAAGGACATAAATAATACTAGTGAAAAGGACAAATAATACTAATGAAAAGGATATAAATAATACTAGTGAAAAGGATATAAATAATACTAATGAAAAGGACATAAATAATACTAGTGAAAAGGACAAATAATACTAATGAAAAGGATATAAATAATACTAGTGAAAATGATATAAATAATACTAGTGAAAAGGACATAAATAATACTAGTGAAAAGGACATAAATAATACTAATGAAAAGGATATAAATAATACTAATGAAAGGGACAAATAATACTAGTGAAAAGGATATAAATAATACTAGTGAAAAGGACAAATAATACTAATGAAAAGGATATAAATAATACTAATGAAAAGGACATAAATAATACTAGTGAAAAGGACAAATAATACTAATGAAAAGGATATAAATAATACTAGTGAAAAGGACCAATAATACTAATGAAATGGACATAAATAATACTAGTGAAAAGGACATAAATAATACTAATGAAAAGGATATAAATAATACTAATGAAAAGGACAAATAATACTAGTGAAAAGGATATAAATAATACTAGTGAAAAGGACAAATAATACTAATGAAAAGGATATCAATAATACTAGTGAAAAGGACAAAAATAATACTAATGAAAAGGACAAATAATACTAATGAAAAGGATATAAATAATACTAATGAAAAGGACATACATAATACTAGTGAAAAGGACAAATAATACTAATGAAAATTATATAAATAATACTAGTGAAAAGGACATAAATAATACTAAAGAAAAGGACAAATAATACTAATGAAAATGATATAAATAATACTAGTGAAAAGGACAAATAATACTAATGAAAAGGATATAAATAATACTAGTGAAAAGGATATAAATAATACTAATGAAAAGGACATAAATAATACTAGTGAAAAGGACAAATAATACTAATGAAAAGGATATAAATAATACTAGTGAAAATGATATAAATAATACTAGTGAAAAGGACATAAATAATACTAGTGAAAAGGACATAAATAATACTAATGAAAAGGACATAAATAATACTAGTGAAAAGGACACAAATAATACTAATGAAAAGGATATAAATAATACTAGTGAAAAGGACAAATAATACTAATAAAAAGGACATAAATAATACTAATGAAAAGGATATAAATAATACTAGTGAAAATGACATAAATAATACTAATGAAAAGGATATAAATAATACTAGTGAAAAGGACATAAATAATACTAATGAAAAGGATATAAATAATACTAGTGAAAAGGACAAATAATACTAATGAAAAGGATATAAATAATACTAGTGAAAAGGACAAATAATACTAATGAAAAGGATATAAATAATACTAGTGAAAAGGACAAATAATACTAATGAAAAGGACATAAATAATACTAGTGAAAAGGACATAAATAATACTAATGAAAAGGATATAAATAACACTAATGAAAAGGATATAAATAATACTAGTGAAAAGGACAAATAATACTAATGAAAAGGACATAAATAATATTAGTGAAAAGGACATAAATAATACTAATGAAAAGGATATAAATAATACTAATGAAAAGGACAAATAATACTAGTGAAAAGGATATAAATAATACTAGTGAAAAGGACAAATAATACTAGTGAAAAGGACATAAATAATACTAGTGAAAAGGACATAAATAATACTAATGAAAAGGATATAAATAATACTAGTGAAAAGGACATAAATAATATTAATGAAAAGGATATAAATAATACTAGTGAAAAGGACATAAATAATACTAATGAAAAGGATATAAATAATACTAGTGAAAAGGATATAAATAATACTAGTGAAAAGGACAAATAATACTAATGAAAAGGACATAAATAATACTAGTGAAAAGGACATAAATAATACTAGTGAAAAGGACATAAATAATACTAATGAAAAGGATATAAATAATACTAAATAAATAATACTAATGAAAAGGATATAAATAATACCAGTGAAAAGGACCAATAATACTAATGAAAAGGATATAAATAATACTAATGAAAAGGACAAATAATACTAGTGAAAAGGATATAAATAATACTAGTGAAAAGGACAAATAATACTAATGAAAAGGATATAAATAATACTAGTGAAAAGGACATAAATAATACTAATGAAAAGGCAAATAATACTAATGAAAAGGATATAAATAATACTAATGAAAAGGACATAAATAATACTAGAGAAAAGGACAAATAATACTAATGAAAATGATATAAATAATACTAGTGAAAAGGACATAAATAATACTAAAGAAAAGGACAAATAATACTAATGAAAAGGACATAAATAATACTAGTGAAAAGGACAAATAATACTAATGAAAAGGATATAAATAATACTAGTGAAAAGGATATAAATAATACTAATGAAAAGGACATAAATAATACTAGTGAAAAGGACAAATAATACTAATGAAAAGGATATAAATAATACTAGTGAAAATGATATAAATAATACTAATAAAAAGGACATAAATAATACTAATGAAAAGGACATAAATAATACTAGTGAAAAGGACACAAATAATACTAATGAAAAGGACATAAATAATACTAATGAAAAGGATATAAATAATACTAAATAAATAATACTAATGAAAAGGATATAAATAATACTAGTGAAAAGGACCAATAATACTAATGAAAAGGATATAAATAATACTAATGAGAAGGACTAATAATACTAGTGAAAAGGATATAAATAATACTAGTGAAAAGGACAAATAATACTAATGAAAAGGATATAAATAATACTAGTGAAAAGGACATAAATAATACTAATGAAAAGGACAAATAATACTAATGAAAAGGATATAAATAATACAAGTGAAAAGGACATAAATAATACTAATGAAAAGGATATAAATAATACTAGTGAAAAGGACATAAATAATACTAATGAAAAGGATATAAATAATACTAGTGAAAAGGACAAATAATACTAATGAAAAGGATATAAATAATACTAGTGAAAAGGACAAATAATACTAATGAAAAGGATATAAATAATACTAGTGAAAATGACAAATAATACTAATGAAAAGGACATAAATAATACTAGTGAAAAGGACATAAATAATACTAATGAAAAGGATATAAATAATACTAATGAAAAGGATATAAATAATACTAGTGAAAAGGACAAATAATACTAATGAAAAGGACATAAATAATACTAGTGAAAAGGACATAAATAATACTAATGAAAAGGATATAAATAATACTAATGAAAAGGACAAATAATACTAGTGAAAAGGATATAAATAATACTAGTGAAAAGGACAAATAATACTAATGAAAAGGACAAATAATACTAATGAAAAGGATATAAATAATACTAATGAAAAGGACATAAATAATACTAGTGAAAAGGACAAATAATACTAATGAAAAGGATATAAATAATAGTAGTGAAAAGGATATAAATAATACTAGTGAAAAGGACATAAATAAAACTAATGAAAAGGACAAAAATAATACTAATGAAAAGGACATAAATATTACTAGTGAAAAGGATATAAATAATACTAGTGAAAAGGACATAAATAATACTAATGAAAAGGACATAAATATTACTAGTGAAAAGGACATAAATAATACTAATGAAAAGGATATAAATAATACTAGTGAAAAGGACAAATAATACTAATGAAAAGGACATAAATAATACTAATGAAAAGGATATAAATAATACTAGTGAAAAGGACATAAATAATACTAGTGAAAAGGACATAAATAATACTAATGAAAAGGACATAAATAATACTAGTGAAAAGGACACAAATAATACTAATGAAAAGGATATAAATAATACTAGTGAAAAGGTCAAATAATACTAATGAAAAGGACATAAATAATACTAATGAAAAGGATATAAATAATACTAGTGAAAAGGACATAAATAATACTAATGAAAAGGATATAAATAATACTAGTGAAAAGGATATAAATAATACCAGTGAAAAGGACAAATAATACTAATGAAAAGGATATAAATAATACTAATGAAAAGGACAAATAATACTAATGAAAAGGATATAAATAATACTAATGAAAAGGACATAAATAATACTAGTGAAAAGGACAAATAATACTAATGAAAATGATATAAATAATACTAGTGAAAAGGACATAAATAATACTAAAGAAAAGGACAAATAATACTAATGAAAAGGATATAAATAATACTAATGAAAAGGACATAAATAATACTAGTGAAAAGGACAAATAATACTAATGAAAAGGATATAAATAATAGTAGTGAAAAGGATATAAATAATACTAGTGAAAAGGACATAAATAATACTAATGAAAAGGACATAAATAATACTAATGAAAAGGACATAAATATTACTAGTGAAAAGGATATAAATAATACTAGTGAAAAGGACATAAATAATACTAATGAAAAGCACATAAATATTACTAGTGAAAAGGACTTAAATAATACTAATGAAAAGGATATAAATAATACTAGTGAAAAGGACAAATAATACTAATGAAAAGGACATAAATAATACTAATGAAAAGGATATAAATAATACTAATGAAAAGGACATAAATAATACTAGTGAAAAGGACATAAATAATACTAATGAAAAGGACATAAATAATACTAGTGAAAAGGACACAAATAATACTAATGAAAAGGATATAAATAATACTAGTGAAAAGGACAAATAATACTAATGAAAAGGACATAAATAATACTAATGAAAAGGATATAAATAATACTAGTGAAAAGGACATAAATAATACTAATGAAAAGGATATAAATAATACTAGTGAAAAGGACATAAATAATACTAATGAAAAGGATATAAATAATACTAGTGAAAAGGACAAATAATACTAATGAAAAGGATATAAATAATACTAGTGAAAAGGACAATTAATACTAATGAAAAGGATATAAATAATACTAGTGAAAAGGACAAATAATACTAATGAAAAGGACATAAATAATACTAGTGAAAAGGACATAAATAATACTAGTGAAAAGGACATAAATAATACTAATGAAAAGGATATAAATAATACTAGTGAAAAGGACATAAATAATACTAATGAAAAGGATATAAATAATACTAGTGAAAAGGACATAAATAATACTAATGAAAAGGATATAAATAATACTAGTGAAAAGGACATAAATAATACTAATGAAAAGGATATAAATAATACTAGTAAAAAGGACATAAATAATACTAGTGAAAAGGACATAAATATTACTAGTGAAAAGGACATAAATAATACTAATGAAAAGGATATAAATAATACTAATGAAAAGGACAAATAATACTAGTGAAAAGGATATAAATAATACTAGTGAAAAGGACAAATAATACTAATGAAAAGGATATAAATAATACTAGTGAAAAGGACATAAATAATACTAATGAAAAGGACAAATAATACTAATGAAAAGGATATAAATAATACTAATGAAAAGGACATACATAATACTAGTGAAAAGGACAAATAATACTAATGAAAATGATATAAATAATACTAGTGAAAAGTACATAAATAATACTAAAGAAAAGGACAAATAATACTAATGAAAATGATATAAATAATACTAGTGAAAAGGACAAATAATACTAATGAAAAGGATATAAATAATACTAGTGAAAAGGATATAAATAATACTAATGAAAAGGACATAAATAATACTAGTGAAAAGGACAAATAATACTAATGAAAAGGATATAAATAATACTAGTGAAAATGATATAAATAATACTAGTGAAAAGGACATAAATAATACTAGTGAAAAGGACAAATAATACTAATGAAAAGGATATAAATAATAGTAGTGAAAAGGATATAAATAATACTAGTGAAAAGGACATAAATAATACTAATGAAAAGGACATAAATAATACTAATGAAAAGGACATAAATATTACTAGTGAAAAGGATATAAATAATACTAGTGAAAAGGACATAAATAATACTAATGAAAAGCACATAAATATTACTAGTGAAAAGGACTTAAATAATACTAATGAAAAGGATATAAATAATACTAGTGAAAAGGACATAAATAATACTAATGAAAAGGACATAAATAATACTAATGAAAAGGATATAAATAATACTAATGAAAAGGACATAAATAATATTAGTGAAAAGGACATAAATAATACTAATGAAAAGGACATAAATAATACTAGTGAAAAGGACACAAATAATACTAATGAAAAGGATATAAATAATACTAGTGAAAAGGACAAATAATACTAATGAAAAGGACATAAATAATACTAATGAAAAGGATATAAATAATACTAGTGAAAAGGACATAAATAATACTAATGAAAAGGATATAAATAATACTAGTGAAAAGGACATAAATAATACTAATGAAAAGGATATAAATAATACTAGTGAAAAGGACAAATAATACTAATGAAAAGGATATAAATAATACTAGTGAAAAGGACAAATAATACTAATGAAAAGGATATAAATAATACTAGTGAAAAGGACAAATAATACTAATGAAAAGGACATAAATAATACTAGTGAAAAGGACATAAATAATACTAGTGAAAAGGACATAAATAATACTAATGAAAAGGATATAAATAATACTAGTGAAAAGGACATAAATAATACTAATGAAAAGGATATAAATAATACTAGTGAAAAGGACATAAATAATACTAATGAAAAGGATATAAATAATACTAGTGAAAAGGACATAAATAATACTAATGAAAAGGATATAAATAATACTAGTAAAAAGGACATAAATAATACTAGTGAAAAGGACATAAATATTACTAGTGAAAAGGACATAAATAATACTAATGAAAAGGATATAAATAATTCTAATGAAAAGGACAAATAATACTAGTGAAAAGGATATAAATAATACTAGTGAAAAGGACAAATAATACTAATGAAAAGGACATAAATAATACTAGTGAAAATGACATAAATAATACTAATGAAAAGGACAAATAATACTAATGAAAAGGATATAAATAATACTAATGAAAAGGACATACATAATACTAGTGAAAAGGACAAATAATACTAATGAAAATGATATAAATAATACTAGTGAAAAGTACATAAATAATACTAAAGAAAAGGACAAATAATACTAATGAAAATGATATAAATAATACTAGTGAAAAGGACAAATAATACTAATGAAAAGGATATAAATAATACTAGTGAAAAGGATATAAATAATACTAATGAAAAGGACATAAATAATACTAGTGAAAAGGACAAATAATACTAATGAAAAGGATATAAATAATACTAGTGAAAATGATATAAATAATACTAGTGAAAAGGACATAAATAATACTAGTGAAAAGGACAAATAATACTAATGAAAAGGATATAAATAATAGTAGTGAAAAGGATATAAATAATACTAGTGAAAAGGACATAAATAATACTAATGAAAAGGACATAAATAATACTAATGAAAAGGACATAAATATTACTAGTGAAAAGGATATAAATAATACTAGTGAAAAGGACATAAATAATACTAATGAAAAGCACATAAATATTACTAGTGAAAAGGACTTAAATAATACTAATGAAAAGGATATAAATAATACTAGTGAAAAGGACATAAATAATACTAATGAAAAGGACATAAATAATACTAATGAAAAGGATATAAATAATACTAATGAAAAGGACATAAATAATACTAGTGAAAAGGACATAAATAATACTAATGAAAAGGACATAAATAATACTAGTGAAAAGGACACAAATAATACTAATGAAAAGGATATAAATAATACTAGTGAAAAGGACAAATAATACTAATGAAAAGGACATAAATAATACTAATGAAAAGGATATAAATAATACTAGTGAAAAGGACATAAATAATACTAATGAAAAGGATATAAATAATACTAGTGAAAAGGACATAAATAATACTAATGAAAAGGATATAAATAATACTAGTGAAAAGGACAAATAATACTAATGAAAAGGATATAAATAATACTAGTGAAAAGGACAAATAATACTAATGAAAAGGATATAAATAATACTAGTGAAAAGGACAAATAATACTAATGAAAAGGACATAAATAATACTAGTGAAAAGGACATAAATAATACTAGTGAAAAGGACATAAATAATACTAATGAAAAGGACATAAATAATACTAATGAAAAGGACATAAATAATACTAATGAAAAGGATATAAATAATACTAGTGAAAAGGACATAAATAATACTAATGAAAAGGATATAAATAATACTAGTGAAAAGGACATAAATAATACTAATGAAAAGGATATAAATAATACTAGTGAAAAGGACATAAATAATACTAGTGAAAAGGACATAAATATTACTAGTGAAAAGGACATAAATAATACTAATGAAAAGGATATAAATAATTCTAATGAAAAGGACAAATAATACTAGTGAAAAGGATATAAATAATACTAGTGAAAAGGACAAATAATACTAATGAAAAGGACATAAATAATACTAGTGAAAATGACATAAATAATACTAATGAAAAGGACAAATAATACTAATGAAAAGGATATAAATAATACTAATGAAAAGGACATACATAATACTAGTGAAAAGGACAAATAATACTAATGAAAATGATATAAATAATACTAGTGAAAAGGACATAAATAATACTAAAGAAAAGGACAAATAATACTAATGAAAATGATATAAATAATACTAGTGAAAAGGACAAATAATACAAATGAAAAGGATATAAATAATACTAGTGAAAAGGATATAAATAATACTAATGAAAAGGACATAAATAATACTAGTGAAAAGGACAAATAATACTAATGAAAAGGATATAAATAATACTAGTGAAAATGATATAAATAATACTAGTGAAAAGGACATAAATAATACTAGTGAAAAGGACATAAATAATACTAATGAAAAGGACATAAATAATACTAGTGAAAAGGACACAAATAATACTAATGAAAAGGATATAAATAATACTAGTGAAAAGGACATAAATAATACTAATGAAAAGGATATAAATAATACTAGTGAAAAGGACATAAATAATACTAATGAAAAGGATATAAATAATACTAGTGAAAAGGACATAAATAATACTAATGAAAAGGATATAAATAATACTAGTGAAAAGGACAAATAATACTAATGAAAAGGATATAAATAATATTAGTGAAAAGGACAAATAATACTAATGAAAAGGATATAAATAATACTAGTGAAAAGGACAAATAATACTAATGAAAAGGACATAAATAATACTAGTGAAAAGGACATAAATAATACTAATGAATAGGATATAAATAATACTAATGAAAAGGATATAAATAATACTAGTGAAAAGGACAAATAATACTAATGAAAAGGACATAAATAATACTAGTGAAAAGGACATAAATAATACTAATGAAAAGGATATAAATAATACTAATGAAAAGGACAAATAATACTAGTGAAAAGGATATAAATAATACTAGTGAAAAGGACAAATAATACTAGTGAAAAGGACATAAATAATACTAGTGAAAAGGACATAAATAATACTAATGAAAAGGATATAAATAATACTAGTGAAAAGGACATAAATAATACTAATGAAAAGGATATAAATAATACTAGTGAAAAGGACATAAATAATACTAATGAAAAGGATATAAATAATACTAGTGAAAAGGACATAAATAATACTAATGAAAAGGATATAAATAATACTAGTGAAAAGGATATAAATAATACTAGTGAAAAGGACAAATAATACTAATGAAAAGGACATAAATAATACTAGTGAAAAGGACATAAATAATACTAGTGAAAAGGACATAAATAATACTAATGAAAAGGATATAAATAATACTAAATAAATAATACTAATGAAAAGGATATAAATAATACTAGTGAAAAGGACCAATAATACTAATGAAAAGGATATAAATAATACTAATGAAAAGGACAAATAATACTAGTGAAAAGGATATAAATAATACTAGTGAAAAGGACAAATAATACTAATGAAAAGGATATAAATAATACTAGTGAAAAGGACATAAATAATACTAATGAAAAGGCAAATAATACTAATGAAAAGGATATAAATAATACTAATGAAAAGGACATAAATAATACTAGAGAAAAGGACAAATAATACTAATGAAAAGGATATAAATAATACTAGTGAAAAGGACATAAATAATACTAATGAAAAGGACAAATAATACTAATGAAAAGGATATAAATAATACTAATGAAAAGGACATACATAATACTAGTGAAAAGGACAAATAATACTAATGAAAATGATATAAATAATACTAGTGAAAAGGACATAAATAATACTAATGAAAAGGATATAAATAATACTAGTGAAAAGGACAAATAATACTAATGAAAAGGATATAAATAATATTAGTGAAAAGGACAAATAATACTAATGAAAAGGATATAAATAATACTAGTGAAAAGGACAAATAATACTAATGAAAAGGACATAAATAATACTAGTGAAAAGGACATAAATAATACTAATGAAAAGGACAAATAATACTAATGAAAAGGACATAAATAATACTAATGAAAAGGACATAAATATTACTAGTGAAAAGGATATAAATAATACTAGTGAAAAGGACATAAATAATACTAATGAAAAGCACATAAATATTACTAGTGAAAAGGACTTAAATAATACTAATGAAAAGGATATAAATAATACTAGTGAAAAGGACATAAATAATACTAATGAAAAGGACATAAATAATACTAATGAAAAGGATATAAATAATACTAATGAAAAGGACATAAATAATATTAGTGAAAAGGACATAAATAATACTAATGAAAAGGACATAAATAATACTAGTGAAAAGGACACAAATAATACTAATGAAAAGGATATAAATAATACTAGTGAAAAGGACAAATAATACTAATGAAAAGGACATAAATAATACTAATGAAAAGGATATAAATAATACTAGTGAAAAGGACATAAATAATACTAATGAAAAGGATATAAATAATACTAGTGAAAAGGACATAAATAATACTAATGAAAAGGATATAAATAATACTAGTGAAAAGGACAAATAATACTAATGAAAAGGATATAAATAATACTAGTGAAAAGGACAATTAATACTAATGAAAAGGATATAAATAATACTAGTGAAAAGGACAAATAATACTAATGAAAAGGACATAAATAATACTAGTGAAAAGGACATAAATAATACTAGTGAAAAGGACATAAATAATACTAATGAAAAGGATATAAATAATACTAGTGAAAAGGACATAAATAATACTAATGAAAAGGATATAAATAATACTAGTGAAAAGGACATAAATAATACTAATGAAAAGGATATAAATAATACTAGTGAAAAGGACATAAATAATACTAATGAAAAGGATATAAATAATTCTAATGAAAAGGACATAAATAATACTAGTGAAAAGGACATAAATATTACTAGTGAAAAGGACATAAATAATACTAATGAAAAGGATATAAATAATTCTAATGAAAAGGACAAATAATACTAGTGAAAAGGATATAAATAATACTAGTGAAAAGGACAAATAATACTAATGAAAAGGACATAAATAATACTAGTGAAAATGACATAAATAATACTAATGAAAAGGACAAATAATACTAATGAAAAGGATATAAATAATACTAATGAAAAGGACATACATAATACTAGTGAAAAGGACAAATAATACTAATGAAAATGATATAAATAATACTAGTGAAAAGTACATAAATAATACTAAAGAAAAGGACAAATAATACTAATGAAAATGATATAAATAATACTAGTGAAAAGGACAAATAATACTAATGAAAAGGATATAAATAATACTAGTGAAAAGGATATAAATAATACTAATGAAAAGGACATAAATAATACTAGTGAAAAGGACAAATAATACTAATGAAAAGGATATAAATAATACTAGTGAAAATGATATAAATAATACTAGTGAAAAGGACATAAATAATACTAATGAAAAGGACAAATAATACTAATGAAAAGGATATAAATAATAGTAGTGAAAAGGATATAAATAATACTAGTGAAAAGGACATAAATAATACTAATGAAAAGGACATAAATAATACTAATGAAAAGGACATAAATATTACTAGTGAAAAGGATATAAATAATACTAGTGAAAAGGACATAAATAATACTAATGAAAAGCACATAAATATTACTAGTGAAAAGGACTTAAATAATACTAATGAAAAGGATATAAATAATACTAGTGAAAAGGACATAAATAATACTAATGAAAAGGACATAAATAATACTAATGAAAAGGATATAAATAATACTAATGAAAAGGACATAAATAATACTAGTGAAAAGGACATAAATAATACTAATGAAAAGGACATAAATAATACTAGTGAAAAGGACACAAATAATACTAATGAAAAGGATATAAATAATACTAGTGAAAAGGACAAATAATACTAATGAAAAGGACATAAATAATACTAATGAAAAGGATATAAATAATACTAGTGAAAAGGACATAAATAATACTAATGAAAAGGATATAAATAATACTAGTGAAAAGGACATAAATAATACTAATGAAAAGGATATAAATAATACTAGTGAAAAGGACAAATAATACTAATGAAAAGGATATAAATAATACTAGTGAAAAGGACAAATAATACTAATGAAAAGGATATAAATAATACTAGTGAAAAGGACAAATAATACTAATGAAAAGGACATAAATAATACTAGTGAAAAGGACATAAATAATACTAGTGAAAAGGACATAAATAATACTAATGAAAAGGATATAAATAATACTAGTGAAAAGGACATAAATAATACTAATGAAAAGGACATAAATAATACTAGTGAAAAGGACATAAATAATACTAATGAAAAGGATATAAATAATACTAGTGAAAAGGACATAAATAATACTAATGAAAAGGATATAAATAATACTAGTAAAAAGGACATAAATAATACTAGTGAAAAGGACATAAATATTACTAGTGAAAAGGACATAAATAATACTAATGAAAAGGATATAAATAATTCTAATGAAAAGGACAAATAATACTAGTGAAAAGGATATAAATAATACTAGTGAAAAGGACAAATAATACTAATGAAAAGGACATAAATAATACTAGTGAAAATGACATAAATAATACTAATGAAAAGGACAAATAATACTAATGAAAAGGATATAAATAATACTAATGAAAAGGACATACATAATACTAGTGAAAAGGACAAATAATACTAATGAAAATGATATAAATAATACTAGTGAAAAGTACATAAATAATACTAAAGAAAAGGACAAATAATACTAATGAAAATGATATAAATAATACTAGTGAAAAGGACAAATAATACAAATGAAAAGGATATAAATAATACTAGTGAAAAGGATATAAATAATACTAATGAAAAGGACATAAATAATACTAGTGAAAAGGACAAATAATACTAATGAAAAGGATATAAATAATACTAGTGAAAATGATATAAATAATACTAGTGAAAAGGACATAAATAATACTAGTGAAAAGGACATAAATAATACTAATGAAAAGGACATAAATAATACTAGTGAAAAGGACACAAATAATACTAATGAAAAGGATATAAATAATACTAGTGAAAAGGACATAAATAATACTAATGAAAAGGATATAAATAATACTAGTGAAAAGGACATAAATAATACTAATGAAAAGGATATAAATAATACTAGTGAAAAGGACATAAATAATACTAATGAAAAGGATATAAATAATACTAGTGAAAAGGACAAATAATACTAATGAAAAGGATATAAATAATATTAGTGAAAAGGACAAATAATACTAATGAAAAGGATATAAATAATACTAGTGAAAAGGACAAATAATACTAATGAAAAGGACATAAATAATACTAGTGAAAAGGACATAAATAATACTAATGAAAAGGATATAAATAATACTAATGAAAAGGATATAAATAATACTAGTGAAAAGGACAAATAATACTAATGAAAAGGACATAAATAATACTAGTGAAAAGGACATAAATAATACTAATGAAAAGGATATAAATAATACTAATGAAAAGGACAAATAATACTAGTGAAAAGGATATAAATAATACTAGTGAAAAGGACAAATAATACTAGTGAAAAGGACATAAATAATACTAGTGAAAAGGACATAAATAATACTAATGAAAAGGATATAAATAATACTAGTGAAAAGGACATAAATAATACTAATGAAAAGGATATAAATAATACTAGTGAAAAGGACATAAATAATACTAATGAAAAGGATATAAATAATACTAGTGAAAAGGACATAAATAATACTAATGAAAAGGATATAAATAATACTAGTGAAAAGGATATAAATAATACTAGTGAAAAGGACAAATAATACTAATGAAAAGGACATAAATAATACTAGTGAAAAGGACATAAATAATACTAGTGAAAAGGACATAAATAATACTAATGAAAAGGATATAAATAATACTAAATAAATAATACTAATGAAAAGGATATAAATAATACTAGTGAAAAGGACCAATAATACTAATGAAAAGGATATAAATAATACTAATGAAAAGGACAAATAATACTAGTGAAAAGGATATAAATAATACTAGTGAAAAGGACAAATAATACTAATGAAAAGGATATAAATAATACTAGTGAAAAGGACATAAATAATACTAATGAAAAGGCAAATAATACTAATGAAAAGGATATAAATAATACTAATGAAAAGGACATAAATAATACTAGAGAAAAGGACAAATAATACTAATGAAAAGGATATAAATAATACTAGTGAAAAGGACATAAATAATACTAATGAAAAGGACAAATAATACTAATGAAAAGGATATAAATAATACTAATGAAAAGGACATACATAATACTAGTGAAAAGGACAAATAATACTAATGAAAATGATATAAATAATACTAGTGAAAAGTACATAAATAATACTAAAGAAAAGGACAAATAATACTAATGAAAATGATATAAATAATACTAGTGAAAAGGACAAATAATACTAATGAAAAGGATATAAATAATACTAGTGAAAAGGATATAAATAATACTAATGAAAAGGACATAAATAATACTAGTGAAAAGGACAAATAATACTAATGAAAAGGATATAAATAATACTAGTGAAAATGATATAAATAATACTAGTGAAAAGGACATAAATAATACTAGTGAAAAGGACATAAATAATACTAATGAAAAGGACATAAATAATACTAGTGAAAAGGACACAAATAATACTAATGAAAAGGATATAAATAATACTAGTGAAAAGGACATAAATAATACTAATGAAAAGGATATAAATAATACTAGTGAAAAGGACATAAATAATACTAATGAAAAGGATATAAATAATACTAGTGAAAAGGACATAAATAATACTAATGAAAAGGATATAAATAATACTAGTGAAAAGGACAAATAATACTAATGAAAAGGATATAAATAATATTAGTGAAAAGGACAAATAATACTAATGAAAAGGATATAAATAATATTAGTGAAAAGGACAAATAATACTAATGAAAAGGATATAAATAATACTAGTGAAAAGGACAAATAATACTAATGAAAAGGACATAAATAATACTAGTGAAAAGGACATAAATAATACTAATGAAAAGGATATAAATAATACTAATGAAAAGGATATAAATAATACTAGTGAAAAGGACAAATAATACTAATGAAAAGGACATAAATAATACTAGTGAAAAGGACATAAATAATACTAATGAAAAGGATATAAATAATACTAATGAAAAGGACAAATAATACTAGTGAAAAGGATATAAATAATACTAGTGAAAAGGACAAATAATACTAGTGAAAAGGACATAAATAATACTAGTGAAAAGGACATAAATAATACTAATGAAAAGGATATAAATAATACTAGTGAAAAGGACATAAATAATACTAATGAAAAGGATATAAATAATACTAGTGAAAAGGACATAAATAATACTAATGAAAAGGATATAAATAATACTAGTGAAAAGGACATAAATAATACTAATGAAAAGGATATAAATAATACTAGTGAAAAGGATATAAATAATACTAGTGAAAAGGACAAATAATACTAATGAAAAGGACATAAATAATACTAGTGAAAAGGACATAAATAATACTAGTGAAAAGGACATAAATAATACTAATGAAAAGGATATAAATAATACTAAATAAATAATACTAATGAAAAGGATATAAATAATACTAGTGAAAAGGACCAATAATACTAATGAAAAGGATATAAATAATACTAATGAAAAGGACAAATAATACTAGTGAAAAGGATATAAATAATACTAGTGAAAAGGACAAATAATACTAATGAAAAGGATATAAATAATACTAGTGAAAAGGACATAAATAATACTAATGAAAAGGCAAATAATACTAATGAAAAGGATATAAATAATACTAATGAAAAGGACATAAATAATACTAGAGAAAAGGACAAATAATACTAATGAAAATGATATAAATAATACTAGTGAAAAGGACATAAATAATACTAAAGAAAAGGACAAATAATACTAATGAAAAGGACATAAATAATACTAGTGAAAAGGACAAATAATACTAATGAAAAGGATATAAATAATACTAGTGAAAAGGATATAAATAATACTAATGAAAAGGACATAAATAATACTAGTGAAAAGGACAAATAATACTAATGAAAAGGATATAAATAATACTAGTGAAAATGATATAAATAATACTAGTGAAAAGGACATAAATAATACTAATGAAAAGGACATAAATAATACTAGTGAAAAGGACACAAATAATACTAATGAAAAGGATATAAATAATACTAGTGAAAAGGACAAATAATACTAATGAAAAGGACATAAATAATACTAATGAAAAGGATATAAATAATACTAAATAAATAATACTAATGAAAAGGATATAAATAATACTAGTGAAAAGGACCAATAATACTAATGAAAAGGATATAAATAATACTAATGAAAAGGACAAATAATACTAGTGAAAAGGATATAAATAATACTAGTGAAAAGGACAAATAATACTAATGAAAAGGATATAAATAATACTAGTGAAAAGGACATAAATAATACTAATGAAAAGGACAAATAATACTAATGAAAAGGATATAAATAATACTAATGAAAAGGACATAAATAATACTAGTGAAAAGGACAAATAATACTAATGAAAATGATATAAATAATACTAGTGAAAAGGACATAAATAATACTAAAGAAAAGGACAAATAATACTAATGAAAAGGATATAAATAATACTAATGAAAAGGACATAAATAATACTAGTGAAAAGGACAAATAATACTAATGAAAAGGATATAAATAATACTAGTGAAAAGGATATAAATAATACTAATGAAAAGGACATAAATAATACTAGTGAAAAGGACAAATAATACTAATGAAAAGGATATAAATAATACTAGTGAAAATGATATAAATAATACTAGTGAAAAGGACATAAATAATACTAGTGAAAAGGACATAAATAATAATAATGAAAAGGACATAAATAATACTAGTGAAAAGGACACACATAATACTAATGGAAAGGATATAAATAATACTAGTGAAAAGGACAAATAATACTAATGAAAAGGACATAAATAATACTAATGAAAAGGATATAAATAATACAAGTGAAAAGGACATAAATAATACTAATGAAAAGGATATAAATAATACTAGTGAAAAGGACATAAATAATACTAATGAAAAGGATATAAATAATACTAGTGAAAAGGACAAATAATACTAATGAAAAGGATATAAATAATACTAGTGAAAAGGACAAATAATACTAATGAAAAGGATATAAATAATACTAGTGAAAATGACAAATAATACTAATGAAAAGGACATAAATAATACTAGTGAAAAGGACATAAATAATACTAATGAAAAGGATATAAATAATACTAATGAAAAGGATATAAATAATACTAGTGAAAAGGACAAATAATACTAATGAAAAGGACATAAATAATACTAGTGAAAAGGACATAAATAATACTAATGAAAAGGATATAAATAATACTAATGAAAAGGACAAATAATACTAGTGAAAAGGATATAAATAATACTAGTGAAAAGGACAAATAATACTAATGAAAAGGATATAAATAATACTAATGAAAAGGACAAATAATACTAATGAAAAGGATATAAATAATACTAATGAAAAGGACATAAATAATACTAGTGAAAAAGACAAATAATACTAATGACAATGATATAAATAATACTAGTGAAAAGGATATAAATAATACTAAAGAAAAGGACAAATAATACTAATGAAAAGGATATAAATAATACTAATGAAAAGGACATAAATAATACTAGTGAAAAGGACAAATAATACTAATGAAAAGGATATAAATAATAGTAGTGAAAAGGATATAAATAATACTAGTGAAAAGGACATAAATAAAACTAATGAAAAGGACAAAAATAATACTAATGAAAAGGACATAAATATTACTAGTGAAAAGGATATAAATAATACTAGTGAAAAGGACATAAATAATACTAATGAAAAGGACATAAATATTACTAGTGAAAAGGACATAAATAATACTAATGAAAAGGATATAAATAATACTAGTGAAAAGGACAAATAATACTAATGAAAAGGACATAAATAATACTAATGAAAAGGATATAAATAATACTAGTGAAAAGGACATAAATAATACTAGTGAAAAGGACATAAATAATACTAATGAAAAGGACATAAATAATACTAGTGAAAAGGACAAATAATACTAATGAAAAGGACATAAATAATACTAGTGAAAAGGACATAAATAATACTAATGAAAAGGATATAAATAATACTAATGAAAAGGACATAAATAATACTAGTGAAAAGGACATAAATAATACTAATGAATAGGATATAAATAATACTAATGAAAAGGATATAAATAATACTAGTGAAAAGGACAAATAATACTAATGAAAAGGACATAAATAATACTAGTGAAAAGGACATAAATAATACTAATGAAAAGGATATAAATAATACTAATGAAAAGGACAAATAATACTAGTGAAAAGGATATAAATAATACTAGTGAAAAGGACAAATAATACTAGTGAAAAGGACATAAATAATACTAGTGAAAAGGACATAAATAATACTAATGAAAAGGACATAAATAATACTAGTGAAAAGGACATAAATAATACTAGTGAAAAGGACATAAATAATACTAATGAAAAGGATATAAATAATACTAAATAAATAATACTAATGAAAAGGATATAAATAATACTAGTGAAAAGGACCAATAATACTAATGAAAAGGATATAAATAATACTAATGAAAAGGACAAATAATACTAGTGAAAAGGATATAAATAATACTAGTGAAAAGGACAAATAATACTAATGAAAAGGATATAAATAATACTAGTGAAAAGGACATAAATAATACTAATAAAAAGGCAAATAATACTAATGAAAAGGATATAAATAATACTAATGAAAAGGACATAAATAATACTAGAGAAAAGGACAAATAATACTAATGAAAATGATATAAATAATACTAGTGAAAAGGACATAAATAATACTAAAGAAAAGGACAAATAATACTAATGAAAAGGACATAAATAATACTAGTGAAAAGGACAAATAATACTAATGAAAAGGATATAAATAATACTAGTGAAAAGGATATAAATAATACTAATGAAAAGGACATAAATAATACTAGTGAAAAGGACAAATAATACTAATGAAAAGGATATAAATAATACTAGTGAAAATGATATAAATAATACTAGTGAAAAGGACAAATAATACTAATGAAAAGGACATAAATAATACTAATGAAAAGGATATAAATAATACTAAATAAATAATACTAATGAAAAGGATATAAATAATACTAGTGAAAAGGACCAATAATACTAATGAAAAGGATATAAATAATACTAATGAAAAGGACAAATAATACTAGTAAAAAGGATATAAATAATACTAGTAAAAAGGACAAATAATACTAATGAAAAGGATATAAATAATACTAGTGAAAAGGACATAAATAATACTAATGAAAAGGACAAATAATACTAATGAAAAGGATATAAATAATACTAATGAAAAGGACATAAATAATACTAGTGAAAAGGACAAATAATACTAATGAAAATGATATAAATAATACTAGTGAAAAGGACATAAATAATACTAAAGAAAAGGACAAATAATACTAATGAAAAGGATATAAATAATACTAATGAAAAGGACATAAATAATACTAGTGAAAAGGACAAATAATACTAATGAAAAGGATATAAATAATACTAGTTAAAAGGATATAAATAATACTAATGAAAAGGACATAAATAATACTAGTGAAAAGGACAAATAATACTAATGAAAAGGATATAAATAATACTAGTGAAAATGATATAAATAATACTAGTGAAAAGGACATAAATAATACTAGTGAAAAGGACATAAATAATACTAGTGAAAAGGACACACATAATACTAATGAAAAGGATATAAATAATACTAGTGAAAAGGACAAATAATACTAATGAAAAGGACATAAATAATACTAATGAAAAGGATATAAATAATACAAGTGAAAAGGACATAAATAATACTAATGAAAAGGATATAAATAATACTAGTGAAAAGGACATAAATAATACTAATGAAAAGGATATAAATAATACTAGTGAAAAGGACAAATAATACTAATGAAAAGGATATAAATAATACTAGTGAAAAGGACAAATAATACTAATGAAAAGGATATAAATAATACTAGTGAAAATGACAAATAATACTAATGAAAAGGACATAAATAATACTAGTGAAAAGGACATAAATAATACTAATGAAAAGGATATAAATAATACTAATGAAAAGGATATAAATAATACTAATGAAAAGGACAAATAATACTAATGAAAAGGACATAAATAATACTAGTGAAAAGGACATAAATAATACTAATGAAAAGGATATAAATAATACTAATGAAAAGGACAAATAATACTAGTGAAAAGGATATAAATAATACAAGTTAAAAGGACAAATAATACTAATGAAAAGGATATAAATAATACTAATGAAAAGGACAAATAATACTAATGAAAAGGATATAAATAATACTAATGAAAAGGACATAAATAATATTTGTGAAAAGGACAAATAATACTAATGAAAATGATATAAATAATACTAGTGAAAAGGATATAAATAATACTACAGAAAAGGACAAATAATACTAATGAAAAGGATATAAATAATACTAATGAAAAGGACATAAATAATACTAGTAAAAAGGACAAATAATACTAATGAAAAGGATATAAATAATAGTAATGAAAAGGATATAAATAATACTAGTGAAAAGGACATAAATAAAACTAATGAAAAGGACAAAAATAATACTAATGAAAAGGACATAAATATTACTAGTGAAAAGGATATAAATAATACTAGTGAAAAGGACATAAATAATACTAATGAAAAGGACATAAATATTACTAGTGAAAAGGACATAAATAATACTAATGAAAAGGATATAAATAATACTAGTGAAAAGGACAAATAATACTAATGAAAAGGACATAAATAATACTAATGAAAAGGATATAAATAATACTAAATAAATAATACTAATGAAAAGGATATAAATAATACTAGTGAAAAGGACCAATAATACTAATGAAAAGGATATAAATAATACTAATGAAAAGGACAAATAATACTAGTGAAAAGGATATAAATAATACTAGTGAAAAGGACAAATAATACTAATGAAAAGGATATAAATAATACTAGTGAAAAGGACATAAATAATACTAATGAAAAGGACAAATAATACTAATGAAAAGGATATAAATAATACTAATGAAAAGGACATAAATAATACTAGTGAAAAGGACAAATAATACTAATGAAAATGATATAAATAATACTAGTGAAAAGGACATAAATAATACTAAAGAAAAGGACAAATAATACTAATGAAAAGGATATAAATAATACTAATGAAAAGGACATAAATAATACTAGTGAAAAGGACAAATAATACTAATGAAAAGGATATAAATAATACTAGTGAAAAGGATATAAATAATACTAATGAAAAGGACATAAATAATACTAGTGAAAAGGACAAATAATACTAATGAAAAGGATATAAATAATACTAGTGAAAATGATATATATAATACTAGTGAAAAGGACATAAATAATACTAGTGAAAAGGACATAAATAATACCAATGAAAAGGACATAAATAATACTAGTGAAAAGGACACACATAATACTAATGAAAAGGATATAAATAATACTAGTGAAAAGGACAAATAATACTAATGAAAAGGACATAAATAATACTAATGAAAAGGATATAAATAATACAAGTGAAAAGGACATAAATAATACTAATGAAAAGGATATAAATAATACTAGTGAAAAGGACATAAATAATACTAATGAAAAGGATATAAATAATACTAGTGAAAAGGACAAATAATACTAATGAAAAGGATATAAATAATACTAGTGAAAAGGACAAATAATACTAATGAAAAGGATATAAATAATACTAGTGAAAATGAAAAATAATACTAATGAAAAGGACATAAATAATACTAGTGAAAAGGACATAAATAATACTAATGAAAAGGATATAAATAATACTAATGAAAAGGATATAAATAATACTAGTGAAAAGGACAAATAATACTAATGAAAAGGACATAAATAATACTAGTGAAAAGGACATAAATAATACTAATGAAAAGGATATAAATAATACTAATGAAAAGGACAAATAATACTAGTGAAAAGGATATAAATAATACTAGTGAAAAGGACAAATAATACTAATGAAAAGGATATAAATAATACTAATGAAAAGGACAAATAATACTAATGAAAAGGATATAAATAATACTAATGAAAAGGACATAAATAATACTAGTGAAAAGGACAAATAATACTAATGAAAATGATATAAATAATACTAGTGAAAAGGATATAAATAATACTAAAGAAAAGGACAAATAATACTAATGAAAAGGATATAAATAATACTAATGAAAAGGACATAAATAATACTAGTGAAAAGGACAAATAATACTAATGAAAAGGATATAAATAATAGTAGTGAAAAGGATATAAATAATACTAGTGAAAAGGACATAAATAAAACTAATGAAAAGGACAAAAATAATACTAATGAAAAGGACATAAATATTACTAGTGAAAAGGATATAAATAACACTAGTGAAAAGGACATAAATAATACTAATGAAAAGGACATAAATATTACTAGTGAAAAGGACATAAATAATACTAATGAAAAGGATATAAATAATACTAGTGAAAAGGACAAATAATACTAATGAAAAGGACATAAATAATACTAATGAAAAGGATATAAATAATACTAGTGAAAAGGACATAAATAATACTAGTGAAAAGGACATAAATAATACTAATGAAAAGGACATAAATAATACTAGTGAAAAGGACAAATAATACTAATGAAAAGGACATAAATAATACTAGTGAAAAGGACATAAATAATACTAATGAAAAGGATATAAATAATACTAATGAAAAGGACATAAATAATACTAGTGAAAAGGACATAAATAATACTAATGAATAGGATATAAATAATACTAATGAAAAGGATATAAATAATACTAGTGAAAAGGACAAATAATACTAATGAAAAGGACATAAATAATACTAGTGAAAAGGACATAAATAATACTAATGAAAAGGATATAAATAATACTAATGAAAAGGACAAATAATACTAGTGAAAAGGATATAAATAATACTAGTGAAAAGGACAAATAATACTAGTGAAAAGGACATAAATAATACTAGTGAAAAGGACATAAATAATACTAATGAAAAGGACATAAATAATACTAGTGAAAAGGACATAAATAATACTAGTGAAAAGGACATAAATAATACTAATGAAAAGGATATAAATAATACTAAATAAATAATACTAATGAAAAGGATATTAATAATACTAGTGAAAAGGACCAATAATACTAGTGAAAAGGACATAAATAATACTAATGAAAAGGATATAAATAATACTAAATAAATAATACTAATGAAAAGGATATAAATAATACTAGTGAAAAGGACCAATAATACTAGTGAAAAGGACATAAATAATACTAATGAAAAGGATATAAATAATACTAGTGAAAAGGACATAAATAATACTAATGAAAAGGCAAATAATACTAATGAAAAGGATATAAATAATACTAATGAAAAGGACATAAATAATACTAGAGAAAAGGACAAATAATACTAATGAAAATGATATAAATAATACTAGTGAAAAGGACATAAATAATACTAAAGAAAAGGACAAATAATACTAATGAAAAGGACATAAATAATACTAGTGAAAAGGACAAATAATACTAATGAAAAGGATATAAATAATACTAGTGAAAAGGATATAAATAATACTAATGAAAAGGACATAAATAATACTAGTGAAAAGGACAAATAATACTAATGAAAAGGATATAAATAATACTAGTGAAAATGATATAAATAATACTAGTGAAAAGGACATAAATAATACTAATGAAAAGGACATAAATAATACTAATGAAAAGGACATAAATAATACTAATGAAAAGGATATAAATAATACTAAATAAATAATACTAATGAAAAGGATATAAATAATACTAGTGAAAAGGACCAATAATACTAATGAAAAGGATATAAATAATACTAATGAAAAGGACAAATAATACTAGTGAAAAGGATATAAATAATACTAGTGAAAAGGACAAATAATACTAATGAAAAGGATATAAATAATACTAGTGAAAAGGACATAAATAATACTAATGAAAAGGACAAATAATACTAATGAAAAGGATATAAATAATACTAATGAAAAGGACATAAATAATACTAGTGAAAAGGACAAATAATACTAATGAAAATGATATAAATAATACTAGTGAAAAGGACATAAATAATACTAAAGAAAAGGACAAATAATACTAATGAAAATGATATAAATAATACTAATGAAAAGGACATAAATAATACTAGTGAAAAGGACAAATAATACTAATGAAAAGGATATAAATAATACTAGTTAAAAGGATATAAATAATACTAATGAAAAGGACATAAATAATACTAGTGAAAAGGACAAATAATACTAATGAAAAGGATATAAATAATACTAGTGAAAATGATATAAATAATACTAGTGAAAAGGACATAAATAATATTAGTGAAAAGGACATAAATAATACTAGTGAAAAGGACACACATAATACTAATGAAAAGGATATAAATAATACTAGTGAAAAGGACAAATAATACTAATGAAAAGGACATAAATAATACTAATGAAAAGGATATAAATAATACAAGTGAAAAGGACATAAATAATACTAATGAAAAGGATATAAATAATACTAGTGAAAAGGACATAAATAATACTAATGAAAAGGATATAAATAATACTAGTGAAAAGGACAAATAATACTAATGAAAAGGATATAAATAATACTAGTGAAAAGGACAAATAATACTAATGAAAAGGATATAAATAATACTAGTAAAAATGACAAATAATACTAATGAAAAGGACATAAATAATACTAGTGAAAAGGACATAAATAATACTAATGAAAAGGATATAAATAATACTAATGAAAAGGATATAAATAATACTAATGAAAAGGACAAATAATACTAATGAAAAGGACATAAATAATACTAGTGAAAAGGACATAAATAATACTAATGAAAAGGATATAAATAATACTAATGAAAAGGACAAATAATACTAGTGAAAAGGATATAAATAATACTAGTTAAAAGGACAAATAATACTAATGAAAAGGATATAAATAATACTAATGAAAAGGACAAATAATACTAATGAAAAGGATATAAATAATTCTAATGAAAAGGACATAAATAATACTAGTGAAAAGGACAAATAATACTAATGAAAATGATATAAATAATACTAGTGAAAAGGATATAAATAATACTAAAGAAAAGGACAAATAATACTAATGAAAAGGATATAAATAATACTAATGAAAAGGACATAAATAATACTAGTAAAAAGGACAAATAATACTAATGAAAAGGATATAAATAATAGTAGTGAAAAGGATATAAATAATACTAGTGAAAAGGACATAAATAAAACTAATGAAAAGGACAAAAATAATACTAATGAAAAGGACATAAATATTACTAGTGAAAAGGATATAAATAATACTAGTGAAAAGGACATAAATAATACTAATGAAAAGGACATAAATATTACTAGTGAAAAGGACATAAATAATACTAATGAAAAGGATATAAATAATACTAGTGAAAAGGACAAATAATACTAATGAAAAGGACATAAATAATACTAATGAAAAGGATATAAATAATACTAGTGAAAAGGACATAAATAATACTAGTGAAAAGGACATAAATAATACTAATGAAAAGGACATAAGTAATACTAGTGAAAAGGACACAAATAATACTAATGAAAAGGATATAAATAATACTAGTGAAAAGGACAAATAATACTAATGAAAAGGACATAAATAATACTAATGAAAAGGATATAAATAATACTAGTGAAAAGGACATAAATAATACTAATGAAAAGGATATAAATAATACTAGTGAAAAGGACATAAATAATACTAATGAAAAGGATATAAATAATACTAGTGAAAAGGATATAAATAATACTAGTGAAAAGGACAAATAATACTAATGAAAAGGATATAAATAATACTAATGAAAAGGAAAAATAATACTAATGAAAAGGATATAAATAATACTAATGAAAAGGACATAAATAATACTAGTGAAAAGGACAAATAATACTAATGAAAATGATATAAATAATACTAGTGAAAAGGACATAAATAATACTAAAGAAAAGGACAAATAATACTAATGAAAAGGATATAAATAATACTAGTGAAAAGGACATAAATAATACTAATGAAAAGGATATAAATAATACTAGTGAAAAGGATATAAATAATACTAGTGAAAAGGACAAATAATACTAATGAAAAGGATATAAATAATAGTAGTGAAAAGGATATAAATAATACTAGTGAAAAGGACATAAATAATACTAATGAAAAGGACATAAATAATACTAATGAAAAGGACATAAATATTACTAGTGAAAAGGATATAAATAATACTAGTGAAAAGGACATAAATAATACTAATGAAAAGGACATAAATAATACTAGTGAAAAGGACACAAATAATACTAATGAAAAGGATATAAATAATACTAGTGAAAAGGACAAATAATACTAATGAAAAGGACATAAATAATACTAATGAAAAGGATATAAATAATACTAGTGAAAAGGACATAAATAATACTAATGAAAAGGATATAAATAATACTAGTGAAAAGGACATAAATAATACTAATGAAAAGGATATAAATAATACTAGTGAAAAGGACAAATAATACTAATGAAAAGGATATAAATAATACTAGTGAAAAGGACAAATAATACTAATGAAAAGGATATAAATAATACTAGTGAAAAGGACAAATAATACTAATGAAAAGGACATAAATAATACTAGTGAAAAGGACATAAATAATACTAGTGAAAAGGACATAAATAATACTAATGAAAAGGATATAAATAATACTAGTGAAAAGGACATAAATAATACTAATGAAAAGGATATAAATAATACTAGTGAAAAGGACATAAATAATACTAGTGAAAAGGACATAAATATTACTAGTGAAAAGGACATAAATAATACTAGTAAAAAGGACATAAATAATACTAATGAAAAGGACAAATAATACTAGTGTAAAGGACATACAGTGGGGCAAAAAAGTATTTAGTCAGCCACCAATGGTGCAAGTTCTCCCACTTAAGATGAGAGAGGCCTGTAATTTTCATCATAGGTATACCTCAACTATGAGAGACCAAAATGTGGAAACAAATCCAGACAATCACAATGTCTGATTTGGAAAGAATTTATTTGCCTATTATGGTAAGTATTTGGTCACCTACAAACAAGCAAGATTTCTGGCTCTCACAGACCTGTATCTTCTTCTTTAAGAGGCTCCTCTGTCCTCCACTCATTACCTGTATTAATGGCACCTGTTTGAACTTGTTATCAGTATAAAAGACACCTGTCCACAACCTCAAACAGTCACACTCCAAACTCCACTATGGTGAAGACCAAAGAGCCGTCGAAGGACACCAGAAACAAAATTGTAGACCTGCACCAGGCTGGGAAGACTGAATCTGCAATAGGCAAGCAGCTTGGTGTGAATAAATCAACTGTGGGAGCAATAATTAGAAAATGGAAGAAATACAAGACCACTGATAATCTCCCTCAATCTGGGGCTCCACGCAAGATCTCACCCCGTGGGGTCAAAATGATCACAAGAACGGTGAGCAAACATCCTAGAACCACATGGGGGGACCTAGTGAATGACTTGCAGAGAGCTGGGACCAACGTAACAAAGGCTACCATCAGTAACACACTACGCCGCCAGGGACTCAGATCCTGCAGTGCCAGATGTGTCCCCCTGCTTAAGCCAGTCCATTCCGGGCCCATTTGAAGTATGCTAGAGAGCATTTGGATGATCCAGAAACGGATTGGGAGAATGTCATATGGTCAGATGAAACCAAAGTAGAACTGTTTGGTAGAAACACAACTCGTCGTGTTTGGAGGAGAGAGAATGCTGAGTTGCAATCAAAGAACACCATACCTACTGTGAAGCATGGGGTGGCAACATCATGCTTTGGGGCTGTTTCTCTGCAAAAAGGGAACAGGACGACTGATCCGTGTACATGAAAGAATGAATGGGGCCATGTATTGTGAGATTTTGAGTGCAAACCTCCTTCCATCAGCAAGGGCATTGAAGATGAAACGTGTCTGGGTCTTTCAGCATGACAATGATCCTAAACACACTGCCCGCAAAACGAAGGAGTGGCTTCGTAAGAAGCATTTCAAGGTCCTGGAGAGGCCTAGCCAGTCTCCAGATCTCAACCCCATAGAAAACCTTTGGAGGGAGTTGAAAGTCCGTGTTGCCCAGCGACAGCCCCAAAACATCACTGCTCTAGAGGAGATCTGCATGCAGGAATGGGCCAACATACCAGCAACAGTGTGTAACAACCTTGGGAAGATTTACAGAAAACGTTTGACCTCTGTCACTGCCAACAAAGGATATATAACAAATTATTGAGATGAACTTTTGATATTGACCAAATACTTTTTTCCACCATAATTTGCAAATAAATTCTTTCCAAATCAGACAATGTTTGAGGTATACCTATGATGAAAATTAGTTAGTTGAGGTATACCTATGATGAAAATTACAGGCCTCTCTCATCTTCTTAAGTGGGAGAACGTGCACAATTGGTGGCTGACTAAATACTTTTTTGCCCCACTGTGTATATATATGTATGTGCGTGTGTGTATGTATAAATATACAACTATCTAAAAGCAGGATGAACTTAAAACCGGAATTTTATAATTCAAAATATAAAATCTAAAAAACTAAAAAACAAGATGTAAAATACATCAAAGGATAAAACATGATCAGAACATTAGTTCTTGGAAATATAAGTAATATAGACAAATGGTATCCACAGCACCAATTTAGGTAAAAGAAAAAAACTTTATTTTCACATTACATGCCAGCATGTAATGTGAAAATAAAGGTTTTTTCTTTTACCTAAATTGGTGCTGTGGATACCATTTGTCTATGTTGCTGTGAGGGTGGCAGTAACCCTTTCTCCACGGGCATCAAACAGAACTAAAACCTATTTTAAGGTACTAACAGGTGCTGTACTCATTTACTACTTTTTTGGGAAATATAAGTAATGATATATTTGTTATATTTAGCCTAATATGTAAGTTTAAGTATAAAGTGATAATTAGTTAAAAAAGAAAATTTGTGAGCAAGCTGCATTTGAACTGCATTATAGTGCTGTCCATTCCTAAAAATACATGAAGGGGTTAACGTTTGATTTTATAATTAGAACATGTTGTTTCCTTTAAATAGAGGTCCCAGCAGCGGCAAAATTCAGCAGTGATCAAGTGTGGTGGACCCACAGGAAACGTCTGCAGTTGCCGTTCTGTGACCGTGGAATGTCAGTTTTGACCTACGGCTCGTTTTGTTTTTAAGTGTCTCAGCAATAAACCTTTTTGTTTTATACCACTACGTGACCCCTGCTGTATAATTTTATATTTACCCTTATTTCTGGAGTGGAATGGTGTGAACCCCGGAAGTTTTTGACAGTACTATAAATATATATAATATGTGTGTGTATCTTTTATTCTCTGTGTGCTAATCATTTTGTTTTTCCAGATGGAGTATTTTCCCTGTGTATCTTTAATACCAGACCTCATGACAGATGTTATTACAGATATCCAGTATTCTGATCTATCAAGTCAGTAAAGATGTCATCACAAAGATGTAATAAAAACCAGTGTCCTCTACCCAGAGAGAGCTGAGGTTGATCAGAAGTGAAACCCTGGTATATCTTATGACATATTCTTATCACACTTATGCGACTGGGTGACCAAATATGATAGACATGTCAAAATAATCCTTATGAGGTTCCAGGGGGATTTATGTATACTGGAGTTGTACTATAATTTTCAGCCAGGGTTTCAGAGTTTTTATGACCTGTCATAAAAGGGGGGTTACTTCCCTGGCCCACAGTGAAAGGGGTCTGTCAGGAATCTGGGTAAAGTTATAGGTCCTGTAATTATTTCTCCTTTTTTTTTAACCCATTAATGACCACACCCACACCCTGTATGTCGATGATCATTAAGGGATTGCCTGGGTTTTACAGTGTGGGTCTTGCTGCGAGCATCAAGACTGCACTATTATACCCTCCCTCCTGACGACTTGCTAAAATAATGCAGTTTCGTCACTGACGGCGAGACTGCGCTATTGAAAATGTCACCCCCATAAAAAGACCAGGGATGTACAGGGTACGTTGTGTGTCATTAAGGGGTTAAAACTGTTTGCTTTGTGTAATTTTATTTGTTGACTCCTTTTATATAAATGCACTGTAACACTTTAATAAATGTTCCTTTATTAAGTTTTGTCTAATATGTTACACCTGTTACTGAAAGAGACTAGTGATAGTAGTACTGTGTTTTCTTGTTTTAGATTAGTTTGTACTAAATTGTGTTCTGGGATTTTAAGGGGTCTATTTATCAAAGGCTTCGCAAGCCTTTCGAACCCACTACGGCTGCAGGTTCTCACAAGAGAACCTGCATGCCTTATTTAACAAGCATCCCTAATCTTTTGCAACCTCTAACGTGGCGAAATTCAATCTCTGCGGTCTAGTCCGACCAGTGAGATTTAAAGCTCCTGCCAGCACGTGATTGGCTGTGCGGGTGCAGGGGGCTATATTGCACACGGGTGCAAAATAGCGCTTGTGTGCAATGCTCAATTCCGCTAGTGGAGTTCAGCCCGCAAGAGGCGAGCTGCAGCAGACAGGGGTGCGTATGTGTGACCCTGTCCGCCTCAGCTTCATAAATCGCACTCTTAATCTGTTAGTCTTGGTTTTTCCTTAATCTTAGGTGGTGGCAACAGAGATAGTTCTGAGTGACATTAAAGGGGAGTTTAGACATTTTTCTAGAACATACTAGAGAGCGTTTGTTAATCCTTGCACCCACTGAACTTAGTCACAGGCTTAACTCGAGCAGCTAGACTGTGACAAATTGGTTAAGGTGGAAAGGGTCTGCTTACCCTTTCTATGCTAAACTGGTGACTGGTACAGATTTGGTTAATCCTGTAGATCACAAGATATATGCACACGTATGCACACATTGACATTCATATATATAAACACATACATATATATATACACACACATATACATATAAACACATACATATATATATACACACACACACACACATACATATAAACCCATACATATATATATATACACACACACACACACATACATATACATATAAACCCATACATATATATATACACACACACACATACATATAAACACATACATATATATATATACACACACACACACACATACATATAAACCCATACATACATATATACACACACACACACACATACATATATATATATACACACACACACACACATATATATAAACACATACATATATATATATACACACACACACACACATACATATAAACCCATACATATATATATATACACACACACACACACATACATATAAACACATACATATATATATATACACACACACACATACATATAAACACATACATACATATATATATATATATATATATATATATCTATATATATATATATATATATATATATACACACACTTTTGAGACATTTCCATTCAAATACTTTGAAAAATAAATATTATTTGTATTAATTTTTAATGTGTTTTATGTTTTGAATATAAATACTTAAAATTCCTATGTTCTTCACATAGAAAAAAGTTTTTTTTTTATTTTAAAATAAATGTATATATATATATATATGTATGTGTGTGTGTCTGTGTATATTCATTTAACTATAAAGGTAATAATCATATATACAGTATATATATAGAAATATATATTTAAAATAAATTAAAATGTTCTTCAATTTGAAGAATATTGCAATGTAAAGTATTTCTAAATCACTTCGGGTTTAGAATAGTTGGTCTAACACTGTGTTGGGTTAGCGCAGGCTTTTTTACAGCCTGCCCCTTTGGAGTCTATAGGGAGACGTTAGCGAAGTTGCGGAATTCGGAGTCCTATAAACTGCAAGTAATAATTAAAGTATGGTCATTTTAAATCCCATCACACGTAGATTGTAGTGACTATTTTTTATATATTTAATGGTTTCTTGCAAACAAATGGATAGCCATGTGGTAGTTAAATACACAGCAATTCTTTAACCAAGATGTATCAAGATAGACAATATTCTGTTTATAGCAAATTCAGAACTAATTTATAGTACGATAATTTGTCTGAGATTACCTAAAATATATAAGGACAACACTATTCTTTATCTGCATAAAAAGCCATAATTGTATATATATATATATATAACAGTTAGGTACCACACACCATTTCTAGTGATATTGAATAAAGTTCATTGTTAACAAACACACATAAGGGAACATTTGAGTTCTTACATTGGATCTTTGTTACCAGTATTGTTTACTGAGCAGGACATTAACTTCTACCTAGAATGTGTCCTGTGCACTGTACCTGAGCTATGGGTGATGTGTTCTGTGCACTGTGCCTGAGCTATGGGTGATGTGTTTTGTGCACTGTGCCTGAGCTATGGGTGATGTGTTCTGTGCACTGTGCCTGAGCTATGGGTGATGTGTTCTGTGCATTGTGCCTGAGCTATGGGTGATGTGTTCTGTGCACTGTACCTGAGCTATGGGTGATGTGTTCTGTGCACTGTGCCTGAGCTATGGGTGATGTGTTCTGTACACTGTACCTGAGCTATGGGTGATGTGTTCTGTGCACTGTGCCTGAGCTATGGGTGATGTGTTCTGTGCATTGTGCCTGAGCTATGGGTGATGTGTTCTGTGCACTGTGCCTGAGCTATGGGTGATGTGTTCTGTACACTGTACCTGAGCTATGGGTGATGTGTTCTGTGCACTGTGCCTGAGCTATGGGTGATGTGTTCTGTGCACTGTGCCTGAGCTATGGGTGATGTGTTCTGTGCACTGTGCCTGAGCTATGGGTGATGTGTTCTGTGCCCTGTGCCTGATCTATGGGTGATGTGTTCTGTGCACTGTGTCTGAGCTATGGGTGATGTGTTCTGTGCACTGTGCCTGAGCTATGGGTGATGTGTTCTGTGCACTGTGCCTGAGCTATGGGTGATGTGTTCTGTACACTGTACCTGAGCTATGGGTGATGTGTTCTGTACACTGTGCCTGAGCTATGGGTGATGTGTCCTATGCATTGTGCCTGAGCTATGGGTGATGTGTTCTGTGCACTGTGCCTGAGCTATGGGTGATGTGTTCTGTGCACTGTGCCTGAGCTATGGGTGATGTGTTCTGTGCACTGTGCCTGAGCTATGGGTGATGTGTTCTGTGCACTGTGCCTGAGCTATAGGTGATGTGTCCTGTGCACTGTGCCTGAGCTATGGGTGATGTGTCCTGTGCACTGTACCTGAGCTATGGGTGATGTGTTCTGTGCACTGTGCCTGAGCTATGGGTGATGTGTCCTGTGCACTGTGCCTGAGCTATGAGTGATATGTTCTGTGCACTGTGCCTGAGCTATGGGTGATGTGTTCTGTGCACTGTGCCTGAGCTATGGGTGATGTGTTCTGTGCACTGTGCCTGAGCTATGGGTGATGTGTTCTGTGCACTGTGCCTGAGCTATGGGTGATGTGTTCTGTACACTGTACCTGAGCTATGGGTGATGTGTCCTGTGCACTGTACCTGAGCTATGGGTGATGTGTTCTGTGCACTGTGCCTGAGCTATGGGTGATGTGTTCTGTGCACTGTACCTGAGCTATGGGTGATGTGTTCTGTGCACTGTGCCTGAGCTATGGGTGATGTGTTCTGTGCACTGTGCCTGAGCTATGGGTGATGTGTTCTGTGCACTGTGCCTGAGCTATGGGTGATGTGTTCTGTGCACTGTGCCTGAGCTATGGGTGATGTGTCCTGTGCACTGTGCCTGAGCTATGAGTGATGTGTTCTGTGCACTGTGCCTGAGCTATGGGTGATGTGTCCTGTGCACTGTGCCTGAGCTATGGGTGATGTGTCCTGTGCACTGTGCCTGAGCTATGGGTGATGTGTCCTGTGCACTGTGCCTGAGCTATGGGTGATGTGTCCTGTGCATTGTGCCTGAGCTATGGGTGATGTGTCCTGTGCACTGTGCCTGAGCTATGGGTGATGTGTCCTGTGCACTGTGCCTGAGCTATGGGTGATGTGTCCTGTGCACTGTGCCTGAGCTATGGGTGATGTGTCCTGTGTACTGTGCCTGAGCTATGGGTGATGTGTCCTGTGCACTGTGCCTGAGCTATGGGTGATGTGTCCTGTGCACTGTGCCTGAGCTATGGGTGATGTGTCCTGTGCACTGTGCCTGAGCTATGGGTGATGTTTCCTGTGTACTGTGCCTGAGCTATGGGTGATGTGTCCTGTGCACTGTGCCTGAGCTATGGGTGATGTGTCCTGTGCACTGTGCCTGAGCTATGGGTGATGTGTCCTGTGCACTGTGCCTGAGCTATGGGTGATGTGTTCTGTGCACTGTGCCTGAGCTATGGGTGATGTGTTTTGTGCACTGTGCCTGAGCTATGGGTGATGTGTCCTGTGCACTGTGCCTGAGCTATGGGTGATGTGTCCTGTGCACTGTGCCTGAGCTATGGGTGATGTGTTCTGTGCACTGTGCCTGAGCTATGGGTGATGTGTCCTGTGCACTGTGCCTGAGCTATGGGTGATGTGTTCTGTACACTGTGCCTGAGCTATGAGTGATGTGTCCTGTGCACTGTGCCTGAGCTATGGGTGATGTGTTCTGTGTACTGTGCCTGAGCTATGGGTGATGTGTTCTGTACACTGTGCCTGAGCTATGGGTGATGTGTTCTGTGCACTGCGCCTGAGCTATGGGTGATGTGTCCTGTGCACTGTGCCTGAGCTATGGGTGATGTGTCCTGTGCACTGTGCCTGAGCTATGGGTGATGTGTCCTGTGCACTGTACCTGAGCGATGGGTGATGTGTTCTGTGCACTGTGCCTGAGCTATGGGTGATGTGTTCTGTGCACTGTGCCTGAGCTATGAGTGATGTGTTCGGTGCACTGTGCCTGAGCTATGGGTGATGTGTCCTGTGCACTGTGTCTGAGCTATGGGTGATGTGTCCTGTGCACTGTGCCTGAGCTATGGGTGATGTGTCCTGTGCACTGTGCCTGAGCTATGGGTGATGTGTTCTGCGCACTGTGCCTGAGCTATGGGTGATGTGTCCTGTGCACTGTGCCTGAGCTATGGGTGATGTGTCCTGTGCACTGTGCCTGAGCTATGGGTGATGTGTCCTGTGCACTGTGCCTGAGCTATGGGTGATGTGTTCTGTGCACTGTGCCTGAGCTATGGGTGATGTGTTCTGTGCACTGTGCACTGTGCCTGAGCTATGGGTGATGTGTTCTGTGCACTGTGCCTGAGCTATGGGTGATGTGTTCTGTATACTGTGCCTGAGCTATGGGTGATGTGTTCTGTGCACTGTGCCTGAGCTATGGGTGATGTGTTCTGTGCACTGTGCCTGAGCTATGGGTGATGTGTTCTGTGCACTGTGCCTGAGCTATGGGTGATGTGTTCTGTGCACTGTGCCTGAGCTATGGGTGATGTGTTCTGTGCACTGTGCCTGAGCTATGGGTGATGTGTTCTGTGCACTGTGCCTGAGCTATGGGTGATGTGTTCTGTGCACTGTGCCTGAGCTATGGGTGATGTGTTCCTGTGCACTGTGCCTGAGCTATGGGTGATGTGTTCTGTGCACTGTGCCTGAGCTATGGGTGATGTGTTCTGTGCACTGTGCCTGAGCTATGGGTGATGTGTTCTGTGCACTGTGCCTGAGCTATGGGTGATGTGTTCTGTGCACTGTGCCTGAGCTATGGGTGATGTGTCCTGTGCACTGTGCCTGAGCTATGGGTGAGGTGTTCTGTGCACTGTGCCTGAGCTATGGGTGATGTGTTCTGTGCACTGTGCCTGAGCTATGGGTGATGTGTTCTGTGCACTGTGCCTGAGCTATGGGTGATGTGTTCTGTGCACTGTGCCTGAGCTATGGGTGATGTGTTCTGTGCACTGTGCCTGAGCTATGGGTGATGTGTTTTGTGCACTGTGCCTGAGCAATGGGTGATGTGTTCTGTGCACTGTGCCTGAGCTATGGGTGAAGTGTTCTGTGCACTGTGCCTGAGCTATGGATGATGTGTTCTGTGCACTGTGCCTGAGCTATGGGTGATGTGTTCTGTGCACTGTGCCTGAGCTATGGGTGATGTGTTCTGTGCACTGTGCCTGAGCTATGGGTGATGTGTCCTGTGCACTGTGCCTGAGCTATGGGTGATGTGTTCTGTGCACTGTGCCTGAGCTATGGGTGATGTGTTCTGTGCACTGTGCCTGAGCTATGGATGAAGTGTTCTGTGCACTGTGCCTGAGCTATGGATGATGTGTATTGCGCACTGTGCCTGAGCTATGGCTGATGTGTTCTGGGCACTGTGCCTGAGCTATGGGTGATGTGTTCTGTGCACTGTGCCTGAGCTATGGGTGATGTGTTCTGTGCACTGTGCCTGATCTATGGGTGATGTGTTCTGTGCACTGTGCCTGAGCTATGGGTGATGTGTCCTGTGCACTGTGCCTGAGCTATGGGTGATGTGTTCTGTGCATTGTGCCTGAGCTATGGGTGATGTGTTCTGTGCACTGTGCCTGAGCTATGGGTGATGTGTCCTGTGCACTGTGCCTGAGCTATGGATGATGTGTATTGCGCACTGTGCCTGAGCTATGGGTGATGTGTATTGCGCACTGTGCCTGAGCTATGGGTGATGTGTTCTGTGCACTGTGCCTGAGCTATGGGTGATGTGTTCTGTGCACTGTGCCTGAGCTATGGGTGATGTGTTCTGTGCACTGTGCCTGAGCTATGGATGATGTGTTCTGTGCACTGTGCCTGAGCTATGGGTGATGTGTCCTGTGCACTGTGCCTGAGCTATGAGTGATATGTTCTGTGCACTGTGCCTGAGCTATGGGTGATGTGTCCTGTGCACTGTGCCTGAGCTATGGGTGATGTGTCCTGTGCACTGTGCCTGAGCTATGGGTGATGTGTCCTGTGCACTGTACCTGAGCTATGGGTGATGTGTTCTGTGCACTGTGCCTGAGCTATGGGTGATGTGTTCTGTGCACTGTGCCTGAGCTATGAGTGATGTGTTCTGTGCACTGTGCCTGAGCTATGGGTGATGTGTCCTGTGCACTGTGTCTGAGCTATGGGTGATGTGTCCTGTGCACTGTGCCTGAGCAATGGGTGATGTGTCCTGTGCACTGTGCCTGAGCTATGGGTGATGTGTCCTGTGCACTGTGTCTGAGCTATGGGTGATGTGTCCTGTGCACTGTGCCTGAGCTATGGGTGATGTGTTCTGCGCACTGTGCCTGAGCTATGGGTGATGTGCCCTGTGCACTGTGCCTGAGCTATGGGTGATGTGTCCTGTGCACTGTGCCTGAGCTATGGGTGATGTGTACTGTGCACTGTGCCTGAGCTATGAGTGATGTGTTCTGTGCACTGTGCCTGAGCTATGGGTGATGTGTCCTGTGCACTGTGTCTGAGCTATGGGTGATGTGTCCTGTGCACTGTGCCTGAGCTATGGGTGATGTGTTCTGCGCACTGTGCCTGAGCTATGGGTGATGTGCCCTGTGCACTGTGCCTGAGCTATGGGTGATGTGTCCTGTGCACTGTGCCTGAGCTATGGGTGATGTGTCCTGTGCACTGTGCCTGAGCTATGGGTGATGTGTTCTGTGCACTGTGCCTGAGCTATGGGTGATGTGTTCTGTGCACTGTGCACTGTGCCTGAGCTATGGGTGATGTGTTCTGTGCACTGTGCCTGAGCTATGGGTGATGTGTTCTGTATACTGTGCCTGAGCTATGGGTGATGTGTTCTGTGCACTGTGCCTGAGCTATGGGTGATGTGTTCTGTGCACTGTGCCTGAGCTATGGGTGATGTGTTCTGTGCACTGTGCCTGAGCTATGGGTGATGTGTTCTGTGCACTGTGCCTGAGCTATGGGTGATGTGTTCTGTGCACTGTGCCTGAGCTATGGGTGATGTGTTCTGTGCATTGTGCCTGAGCTATGGGTGATGTGTCCTATGCATTGTGCCTGAGCTATGGGTGATGTGTTCTGTGCACTGTGCCTGAGCTATGGGTGATGTGTTCTGTGCACTGTGCCTGAGCTATGGGTGATGTGTTCTGTGCACTGTGCCTGAGCTATGGGTGATGTGTTCTGTGCACTGTGCCTGAGCTATGGGTGATGTGTCCTGTGCACTGTGCCTGAGCTATGGGTGAGGTGTTCTGTGCACTGTGCCTGAGCTATGGGTGATGTGTTCTGTGCACTGTGCACTGTGCCTGAGCTATGGGTGATGTGTTCTGTGCACTGTGCCTGAGCTATGGGTGATGTGTTCTGTGCACTGTGCCTGAGCTATGGGTGATGTGTTCTGTGCACTGTGCCTGAGCTATGGGTGATGTGTTCTGTGCACTGTGCCTGAGCTATGGGTGATGTGTTCTGTGCACTGTGCCTGAGCTATGGGTGATGTGTCCTGTGCACTGTGCCTGAGCTATGGGTGAGGTGTTCTGTGCACTGTGCCTGAGCTATGGGTGATGTGTTCTGTGCACTGTGCCTGAGCTATGGGTGATGTGTCCTGTGCACTGTGCCTGAGCTATGGGTGAGGTGTTCTGTGCACTGTGCCTGAGCTATGGGTGATGTGTTCTGTGCACTGTGCCTGAGCTATGGGTGATGTGTCCTGTGCACTGTGCCTGAGCTATGGGTGATGTGTCCTGTGCACTGTGCCTGAGCTATGGGTGATGTGTTCTGTGCACTGTGCCTGAGCTATGGGTGATGTGTTCTGTGCACTGTTCCTGAGCTATGGGTGATGTGTTCTGTGCACTGTGCCTGAGCTATGGGTGATGTGTTCTGTGCACTGTGCCTGAGCTATGGGTGATGTGTTCTGTGCACTGTGCCTGAGCTATGGGTGATGTGTTCTGTGCACTGTGCCTGAGCTATGGGTGATGTGTTCTGTGCACTGTGCCTGAGCTATGGGTGATGTGTTCTGTGCACTGTGCCTGAGCTATGGGTGATGTGTTCTGTGCACTGTTCCTGAGCTATGGGTGATGTGTTCTGTGCACTGTGCCTGAGCTATGGGTGATGTGTTCTGTGCACTGTGCCTGAGCTATGGGTGATGTGTTCTGTGCACTGTGCCTGAGCTATGGGTGATGTGTTCTGTGCACTGTGCCTGAGCTATGGGTGATGTGTTCTGTGCACTGTGCCTGAGCTATGGGTGATGTGTTCTGTGCACTGTGCCTGAGCTATGGGTGATGTGTTCCCTTTTGGGCTTCTGCCAGGCTTACTCACAAACGTCTGTCTCTCACCTGGCTGTATCTAGGGATGGTATCCTCCAGTACGCTGGCTGCTTTGCGGACGGACTCACGGATGGCACAGTATTGCTTCTCTGATGTCTCAAAACGCAGCTGGAAGGTCGTTGCCCCCTCTGGACTCAGTTCAGAAAGTTTACAGGAGACCCGGTGTAGTTTAGTGACTAGGGGTTTATGTTCAGCCACCACCTCACGTAAAGCCTGTAAGGAAAACAAAGGGCAGTGAAGAAGTGAAGTTCCTTATGCAGGATCAGGGCTGTGTGACGCTGGGTGACATTGTACCATCCACAAGGGCAGTTAAATGGGTTACATGGCACAAAACTGTGACTCTTTTTTCCAATAAAGGATTAGTTTTTATGAAAATTATACCAGGTGCAGTGGACATTCTATGCTTTTGGATGCACTTGGAACCATGCAGAGACCTCTCTGTACACCGGCACCTGAACCTTTATATGGTTGCTGAGTTGGATTTTGTGATTAACAAAACAGTGAAAGTCACTGAAATACTTGAGATAAGTAGTATGTGAGATAGCTGTGTGTATACAGGAGCAGTATGTGAGATAGCTGTGTGTATACAGGAGCAGTATGTGAGATAGCTGTGTGTATACAGGAGCAGTATGTGAGATAGCTGTGTGTATACAGGAGCAGTATGTGAGATAGCTGTGTGTATACAGGAGCAGTATGTGAGATAGCTGTGTGTATACAGGAGCAGTATGTGAGATAGCTGTGTGTATACAGGAGCAGTATGTGAGATAGCTCTGTGTATACAGGAGCAGTATGTGAGATAGCTGTGTGTATACAGGAGCAGTATGTGAGATAGCTGTGTGTATACAGGAGCAGTATGTGAGATAGCTGTGTGTATACAGGAGCAGTATGTGAGATAGCTGTGTGTATACAGGAGCAGTATGTGAGATAGCTCTGTGTATACAGGAGCAGTATGTGAGATAGCTGTGTGTATACAGGAGCAGTATGTGAGATAGCTGTGTGTATACAGGAGCAGTATGTGAGATAGCTGTGTGTATACAGGAGCAGTATGTGAGATAGCTGTGTGTATACAGGAGCACTTTGTGAGATAGCTGTGTGTATACAGGAGCAGTATGTGAGATAGCTGTGTGTATACAGGAGCAGTATGTGAGATAGCGGTGTGTATACAGGAGCAGTATGTGAGATAGCTGTGTGTATACAGGAGCAGTATGTGAGATAGCTGTGTGTATACAGGAACAGTATGTGAGATAGCTGTGTGTATACAGGAGCAGTATGTGAGATAGCTGTGTGTATACAGGAGTAGTATGTGAGATAGCTGTGTGTATACAGGAGCAGTATGTGAGATAGCTGTGTGTATACAGGAGCAGTATGTGAGATAGCTGTGTGTATACAGGAGCAGTATGTGAGATAGCTGTGTGTATACAGGAGCAGTATGTGAGATAGCTGTGTGTATACAGGAGCAGTATGTGAGATAGCTGTGTGTATACAGGAGCAGTATGTGAGATAGCTGTGTGTATACAGGAGCAGTATGTGAGATAGCGGTGTGTATACAGGAGCAGTATGTGAGATAGCTGTGTGTATACAGGAGCAGTATGTGAGATAGCTGTGTGTATACAGGAGCAGTATGTGAGATAGCTGTGTGTATACAGGAGCAGTATGTGAGATAGCTGTGTGTATACAGGAGCAGTATGTGAGATAGCTGTGTGTATACAGGAGCAGTATGTGAGATAGCTCTGTGTATACAGGAGCAGTATGTGAGATAGCTGTGTGTATACAGGAGCAGTATGTGAGATAGCTGTGTGTATACAGGAGCAGTATGTGAGATAGCTGTGTGTATACAGGAGCAGTATGTGAGATAGCTGTGTGTATACAGGAGCAGTATGTGAGATAGCTCTGTGTATACAGGAGCAGTATGTGAGATAGCTGTGTGTATACAGGAGCAGTATGTGAGATAGCTGTGTGTATACAGGAGCACTTTGTGAGATAGCTGTGTGTATACAGGAGCAGTATGTGAGATAGCTGTGTGTATACAGGAGCAGTATGTGAGATAGCTGTGTGTATACAGGAGCAGTATGTGAGATAGCTGTGTGTATACAGGAGCAGTATGTGAGATAGCGGTGTGTATACAGGAGCAGTATGTGAGATAGCTGTGTGTATACAGGAGCAGTATGTGAGATAGCTGTGTATATACAGGAGCAGTATGTGAGATAGCTGTGTGTATACAGGAGCAGTATGTGAGATAGCTGTGTGTATACAGGAGCACTTTGTGAGATAGTTGTGTGTATACAGGAGCAGTATGTGAGATAGCGGTGTGTATACAGGAGCAGTATGTGAGATAGCTGTGTATATACAGGAGCAGTATGTGAGATAGCTGTGTGTATACAGGAGCAGTATGTGAGATAGCTGTGTGTATACAGGAGCACTTTGTGAGATAGTTGTGTGTATACAGGAGCAGTATGTGAGATAGCGGTGTGTATACAGGAGCAGTATGTGAGATAGCTGTGTATATACAGGAGCAGTATGTGAGATAGCTGTGTGTATACAGGAGCAGTATGTGAGATAGCTGTGTGTATACAGGAGCAGTATGTGAGATAGCTGTGTGTATACAGGAGCAGTATGTGAGATAGCTGTGTGTATACAGGAGCAGTATGTGAGATAGCTGTGTGTATACAGGAGCAGTATGTGAGATAGCTCTGTGTATACAGGAGCAGTATGTGAGATAGCTGTGTGTATACAGGAGCAGTATGTGAGATAGCTGTGTGTATACAGGAGCAGTATGTGAGATAGCTGTGTGTATACAGGAGCAGTATGTGAGATAGCGGTGTGTATACAGGAGCAGTATTTGAGATAGCTGTGTGTATACAGGAGCAGTATGTGAGATAGCTGTGTGTATACAGGAGCAGTATGTGAGATAGCTGTCTGTATACAGGAGCAGTATGTGAGATAGCTGTCTGTATGCAGGAGCAGTATGTGAGATAGCTGTGTGTATACAGGAGCAGTAATTGAGATAGCTGTGTGTATACAGGAGCAGTATGTGAGATAGCTGTGTGTATACAGGAGCAGTATGTGAGATAGCTGTGTGTATACAGGAGCAGTATGTGAGATAGCTGTGTGTATACAGGAGCAGTATTTTAGATAGCTGTGTGTATACAGGAGCAGTATGTGAGATAGCTGTGTGTATACAGGAGCAGTATGTGAGATAGATGTGTGTATACAGGAGCAGTATGTGAGATAGCTGTGTGTATACAGAAGTGGTTAGTGAGATAGCTGTGTGTATACAGAATGGTTAGTGAGATATCTGTGTGTATACAGAAGTCAGTGAGATAGCTGTGTGTATACAGAAGTTAGTGAGATAGCTGTGTGTATACAGAAGTCAGTGAGATAGCTGTGTGTATACAAAAGTCAGTGAGATAGCTGTGTGTATAATGGAGCAGTATGTGAGATAGCTGTGTGTATACAGAAGTGGTTAGTGAGATAGCTGTGTGTATACAGAAGTCAGTGAGATAGCTGTGTGTATACAGAAGTGGTTAGTGAGATAGCTGTGTGTATACAGAAGTGGTTAGTGAGATAGCTGTGTGTTTACAGGAGCAGTATGTGAGATAGCTGTGTGTATACAGAAGCGGTTAGTGAGATACCTGTGTGTATACAGAAGTGGTTAGTGAGATAGCTGTGTGTATACAGAAGTGATTAGTGAGATAGCTGTGTGTATACAGAAGTCAGTGAGATAGCTGTGTGTATACAGAAGTGGTTAGTGAGATAGCTGTGTGTATACAGAAGTGGTTAGTGAGATAGCTGTGTGTATACAGAAGTCAGTGAGATAGTTGTGTGTATAAAGAAGTCAGTGAGATAGCTGTGTGTATACCTAAGTCAGTGAGATAGCTGTGTGTACACAGAAGTGGTCATTGAGATAGCTGTGTGTATACAGAAGTCAGTGAGATAGCTGTGTGTATACCTAAGTCAGTGAGATAGCTGTGTGTACACAGAAGTGGTTAGTGAGATAGCTGTGTGTTTACAGAAGTCAATGAGATAGCTGTGTGTATACAGAAGTGGTTAGTAACATAGCTGTGTATATACACAAGTTAGTGAGATAGCTGTGTGTATACAGAAGTGGTTAGTGAGATAGCTGTGTGTATACAGAAGTGGTTAGTGAGATAGCTGTGTGTATACAGAAGTGGTTAGTGAGATAGCTGTGTGTGTATATAGGAGCAGTATGTGAGATAGCTGTGTGTATACAGACGTGGTTAGTGAGATAGCTGTGTGTATACAGAAGTGGTTAGTGAGATAGTTGTGTGTATACAGAAGTAGTTAGTGAGATAGCTGTGTGTATACAGAAGTGGTTAGTGAGATAGCTGTGTGTATACAGAAGTGGTTAGTGAGATAGCTGTGTGTATACAGAAGTGGTTAGTGAGATAGCTGTGTGTATACAGAAGTGGTTAGTGAGATAGCTGTGTGTATACAGAAGTTAGTGAGATAGCTGTGTGTATACAGAAGTGGTTAGTTAGATAGCTGTGTGTATACAGAAGTGGTTAGTGAGATAGCTGTGTGTATACAGAAGTGGTTAGTGAGATAGCTGTGTGTATACAGAAGTCAGTGAGATAGCTGTGTGTATACAGAAGTGGTTAGTAAGATAGCTGTGTGTATACAGAATTGGTTAGTTAGATAGCTGTGTGTATACAGAAGTCAGTGAGATAGCTGTGTGTATACAGAAGTTAGTGAGATAGCTGTGTGTATACAGAAGTGGTTAGTTAGATAGCTGTGTGTATACAGATGTTGGTGAGATAGCTGTGTGTATACAGAAGTGGTTAGTTAGATAGCTGTGTGTATACAGAAGTGGTTAGTGAGATAGCTATGTGTATACAGAAGTCAGTGAGATAGCTGTGTTTATACAGAAGTGGTTAGTGAGATAGCTGTGTGTATACAGAAGTGGTTAGTGAGATAGCTGTGTGTATACAGAAGTGGTTAGTGAGATAGCTGTGTGTATACAGAAGTGGTCAGTGAGATAGCTGTGTGTATACAGAAGTGGTTAGTGAGATAGCTGTGTGTATACAGAAGTGATTAGTGAGATAGCTGTGTATATACAGAAGTGGTTAGTGAGATAGCTGTGTGTATACAGAAGTGGTCAGTGATATAGCTGTGTGTATACAGAAGTGGTTAGTGAGATAGCTGTGTGTATACAAAAGTCAGTGAGATAGCTGTGTGTATACACACGTGGTCAGTGAGATAGCTGTGTGTATACAGAAGTGGTCAGTGAGATAGCTGTGTGTATACAGAAGTGGCTAGTAAGATAGCTGTGTGTCAATGAGATAGCTGTGTGTATACCGAAGTTAGTGAGATAGCTGTGTGTATACAGAACTGGTTAGTGAGATAGCTGTGTGTATACAGAAGTGGATAGTGAGATAACTGTGTGTATACAGAAGTAGTTAGTGAGATAGCTGTGTGTATACAGAAGTGGTTAGTTAGATAGCTGTGTGTATACAGAAGTGGTTAGTGAGATAGCTGTGTGTATACAGAAGTAGTTAGTGAGATAGCTGTGTGTATACAGAAGTTGTTAGTGAGATAGCTGTGTGTATACAGAAGTGGCTAGTGAGATAGCTGTGTGTATGGAGAAGTGGTTAGTGAGATAGCTGTGTGTATACAGAAGTGGTTAGTGAGATAGCTGTGTGTATAGAGAAGTCGTTAGTGAGATAGCTGTGTGTATACAGAAGTGGTTAGTGAGATAGCTATGTGTATACAGAAGTCAGTGAGATAGCTGTGTGTATATAGAAGTGGTTAGTGAGATAGCTGTGTGTATACAGAAGTGGTCAGTGAGATAGCTGTGTGTATACAGAAGTCAGTAAAATAGCTGTGTGTATACAGAAGTGGTCAGTGAGATAGCTGTGTGTACAGAAATCAGTGAGATAGCTGTGTGTATAAAGACGTCAGTGAGATAGCTGAATGTATACAGAAGTGGTTAGTGAGATAGTTGTGTGTATACAGAAGTAGTTAGTGAGATAGCTGTGTGTATACAGAAGTGGTTAGTGAGATAGCTTTGTGTATACAGAAGTGGTTAGTGAGATAGCTGTGTGTATACAGAAGTGGTTAGTGAGATAGCTGTGTGTATACAGAAGTGGTTAGTGAGATAGATGTGTGTATACAGAAGTCAGTGAGATAGCTGTGTGTATACAGAAGTTAGTGAGATAGCTGTGTGTATACAGAAGTGGTTAGTTAGATAGCTGTGTGTATACAGAAGTGGTAAGTGAGATAGCTGTGTGTATACAGAAGTGGTTAGTGAGATAGCTGTGTGTATACAGAAGTGGTTAGTGAGATAACTGTGTGTATACAGAAGTGGTTAGTTAGATAGCTGTGTGTATACAGAAGTGGTTAGTGTTATAGCTGAGTGTATACAGAAGTGGTTAGTGAGATAGCTGTGTGTATAAAGAAGTGGTTAGTGAGATAGCTGTGTGTATACAGAAGTGGTTAGTGAGATAGCTGTGTGTATACAGAAGTGGTTAGTGAGATAGCTGTGTGTATACAGAAGTGGTTAGTGAGATAGCTGTGTGTATACAGAAGTGGTTAGTGAGATAGCTGTGTGTATACAGAAGTCAGTGAGATAGCTGTGTGTATACAGAAGTCAGTGAGATAGCTGTATGTATACAGACGTGGTCGGTGAGATAGCTGTGTGTATACAGAAGTGGTTAGTGAGATAGCTGTGTGCATACAGAAGTGGTTAGTGAGATAGCTGTTTGTATACAGAAGTCAGTGAGATAGCTGTGTGTATACAGAAGTCAGTGAGATAGCTGTGTGTATACAGAAGTCAGTGAGATAGCTGTATGTATACAGAAGTGGTCAGTGAGATAGCTGTGTGTATACAGAAGTGGTTAGTGAGATAGCTGTGTGCATACAGAAGTGGTTAGTGAGATAGCTGTGTGTATACAGAAGTGGTTAGTGAGATAGCTATGTGTATACAGAAGTCAGTGAGATAGCTGTGTGTATACAGAAGTGGTTAGTGAGATAGCTGTGTGTATACAGAAGTGGTCAGTGAGATAGCTGTGTGCATACAGAAGTCAGTAAAATAGCTGTGTGTATACAGAAGTGGTCAGTGAGATAGCTGTGTGTACAGAAATCAGTGAGATAGCTGTGTGTATAAAGACGTCAGTGAGATAGCTGAGTGTATACAGAAGTGGTTAGTGAGATAGCTTTGTGTATACAGAAGTGGTTAGTGAGATAGCTGTGTGTATACAGAAGTGGTTAGTGAGATAGCTGTGTGTATACAGAAGTGGTCAGTGAGATAGATGTGTGTATACAGAAGTCAGTGAGATAGCTGTGTGTATACAGAAGTGGTTAGTAAGATAGCTGTGTGTATACAGAAGTGGTTAGTTAGTTAGATAGCTGTGTGTATACAGAAGTCAGTGAGATAGCTGTGTGTATACAGAAGTTAGTGAGATAGCTGTGTGTATACAGAAATGGTTAGTGAGATAGCTGAGTGTATACAGAAGTGGTTAGTGAGATAGCTGTGTGTATACAGAAGTGGTTAGTGAGATAGCTGTGTGTATACAGAAGTGGTTAGTGAGATAGCTGTGTGTATACAGAAGTGGTTAGTGAGATAGCTGTGTGTATACAGAAGTGGTCAGTGAGATAGCTGTGTGTATAAAGAAGTGGTTAGTGAGATAGCTGTGTGTATACAGAAGTGGTTAGTGAGATAGCTGTGTGTATACAGAAGTGGTCAGTGAGATAGCTGTGTGTATACAGAAGTGGTAAGTGAGATAGCTGTGTGTATACAGAAGTGGTTAGTGAGATAGCTGTGTGTATACAGAAGTGATTAGTGAGATAGCTGTGTATATACAGAAGTGGTTAGTGAGATAGCTGTGTGTATACAGAAGTGGTCAGTGATATAGCTGTGTGTATACAGAAGTGGTTAGTGAGATAGCTGTGTGTATACAGAAGTCAGTGAGATAGCTGTGTATATACACACGTGGTCAGTGAGATAGCTGTGTGTATACAGAAGTGGTCAGTGAGATAGCTGTGTGTATACCGAAGTTAGTGAGATAGCTGTGTGTATACAGAACTGGTTAGTGATATAGTTGTGTGTATACAGAAGTGGCTAGTAAGATAGCTGTGTGTATACAGAAGTCAATGAGATAGCTGTGTGTATACCGAAGTTAGTGAGATAGCTGTGTGTATACAGAACTGGTTAGTGAGATAGCTGTGTGTATACAGAAGTGGTTAGTGAGATAGCTGTGTGTATACAGAAGTAGTTAGTGAGATAACTGTGTGTATACAGGAGCAGTATGTGAGATAGCTGTGTGTATACAGGAGCAGTATGTGAGATAGCTGTGTGTATACAGGAGCAGTATGTGAGATAGCTCTGTGTATACAGGAGCAGTATGTGAGATAGCTGTGTGTATACAGGAGCAGTATGTGAGATAGCTGTGTGTATACAGGAGCAGTATGTGAGATAGCTGTGTGTATACAGGAGCAGTATGTGAGATAGCTGTCTGTATACAGGAGCAGTATGTGAGATAGCTGTCTGTATGCAGGAGCAGTATGTGAGATAGCTGTGTGTATACAGGAGCAGTATGTGAGATAGCTGTGTGTATACAGGAGCAGTATGTGAGATAGCTGTGTGTATACAGGAGCAGTATGTGAGATAGCTGTGTGTATACAGGAGCAGTATGTGAGATAGCTGTGTGTATACAGGAGCAGTATTTTAGATAGCTGTGTGTATACAGGAGCAGTATGTGAGATAGCTGTGTGTATACAGGAGCAGTATGTGAGATAGATGTGTGTATACAGGAGCAGTATGTGAGATAGCTGTGTGTATACAGAAGTGGTTAGTGAGATAGCTGTGTGTATACAGAATGGTTAGTGAGATATCTGTGTGTATACAGAAGTCAGTGAGATAGCTGTGTGTATACAGAAGTTAGTGAGATAGCTGTGTGTATACAGAAGTCAGTGAGATAGCTGTGTGTATACAAAAGTCAGTGAGATAGCTGTGTGTATAATGGAGCAGTATGTGAGATAGCTGTGTGTATACAGAAGTGGTTAGTGAGATAGCTGTGTGTATACAGAAGTCAGTGAGATAGCTGTGTGTATACAGAAGTGGTTAGTGAGATAGCTGTGTGTATACAGAAGTGGTTAGTGAGATAGCTGTGTGTTTACAGGAGCAGTATGTGAGATAGCTGTGTGTATACAGAAGCGGTTAGTGAGATACCTGTGTGTATACAGAAGTGGTTAGTGAGATAGCTGTGTGTATACAGAAGTGATTAGTGAGATAGCTGTGTGTATACAGAAGTCAGTGAGATAGCTGTGTGTATACAGAAGTGGTTAGTGAGATAGCTGTGTGTATACAGAAGTGGTTAGTGAGATAGCTGTGTGTATACAGAAGTCAGTGAGATAGTTGTGTGTATAAAGAAGTCAGTGAGATAGCTGTGTGTATACCTAAGTCAGTGAGATAGCTGTGTGTACACAGAAGTGGTCATTGAGATAGCTGTGTGTATACAGAAGTCAGTGAGATAGCTGTGTGTATACCTAAGTCAGTGAGATAGCTGTGTGTACACAGAAGTGGTTAGTGAGATAGCTGTGTGTTTACAGAAGTCAATGAGATAGCTGTGTGTATACAGAAGTGGTTAGTAACATAGCTGTGTATATACACAAGTTAGTGAGATAGCTGTGTGTATACAGAAGTGGTTAGTGAGATAGCTGTGTGTATACAGAAGTGGTTAGTGAGATAGCTGTGTGTATACAGAAGTGGTTAGTGAGATAGCTGTGTGTGTATATAGGAGCAGTATGTGAGATAGCTGTGTGTATACAGACGTGGTTAGTGAGATAGCTGTGTGTATACAGAAGTGGTTAGTGAGATAGTTGTGTGTATACAGAAGTAGTTAGTGAGATAGCTGTGTGTATACAGAAGTGGTTAGTGAGATAGCTGTGTGTATACAGAAGTGGTTAGTGAGATAGCTGTGTGTATACAGAAGTGGTTAGTGAGATAGCTGTGTGTATACAGAAGTGGTTAGTGAGATAGCTGTGTGTATACAGAAGTTAGTGAGATAGCTGTGTGTATACAGAAGTGGTTAGTTAGATAGCTGTGTGTATACAGAAGTGGTTAGTGAGATAGCTGTGTGTATACAGAAGTGGTTAGTGAGATAGCTGTGTGTATACAGAAGTCAGTGAGATAGCTGTGTGTATACAGAAGTGGTTAGTAAGATAGCTGTGTGTATACAGAATTGGTTAGTTAGATAGCTGTGTGTATACAGAAGTCAGTGAGATAGCTGTGTGTATACAGAAGTTAGTGAGATAGCTGTGTGTATACAGAAGTGGTTAGTTAGATAGCTGTGTGTATACAGATGTTGGTGAGATAGCTGTGTGTATACAGAAGTGGTTAGTTAGATAGCTGTGTGTATACAGAAGTGGTTAGTGAGATAGCTATGTGTATACAGAAGTCAGTGAGATAGCTGTGTTTATACAGAAGTGGTTAGTGAGATAGCTGTGTGTATACAGAAGTGGTTAGTGAGATAGCTGTGTGTATACACAAGTGGTTAGTGAGATAGCTGTGTGTATACAGAAGTGGTCAGTGAGATAGCTGTGTGTATACAGAAGTGGTTAGTGAGATAGCTGTGTGTATACAGAAGTGATTAGTGAGATAGCTGTGTATATACAGAAGTGGTTAGTGAGATAGCTGTGTGTATACAGAAGTGGTCAGTGATATAGCTGTGTGTATACAGAAGTGGTTAGTGAGATAGCTGTGTGTATACAAAAGTCAGTGAGATAGCTGTGTGTATACACACGTGGTCAGTGAGATAGCTGTGTGTATACAGAAGTGGTCAGTGAGATAGCTGTGTGTATACAGAAGTGGCTAGTAAGATAGCTGTGTGTCAATGAGATAGCTGTGTGTATACCGAAGTTAGTGAGATAGCTGTGTGTATACAGAACTGGTTAGTGAGATAGCTGTGTGTATACAGAAGTGGATAGTGAGATAACTGTGTGTATACAGAAGTAGTTAGTGAGATAGCTGTGTGTATACAGAAGTGGTTAGTTAGATAGCTGTGTGTATACAGAAGTGGTTAGTGAGATAGCTGTGTGTATACAGAAGTAGTTAGTGAGATAGCTGTGTGTATACAGAAGTTGTTAGTGAGATAGCTGTGTGTATACAGAAGTGGCTAGTGAGATAGCTGTGTGTATGGAGAAGTGGTTAGTGAGATAGCTGTGTGTATACAGAAGTGGTTAGTGAGATAGCTGTGTGTATAGAGAAGTCGTTAGTGAGATAGCTGTGTGTATACAGAAGTGGTTAGTGAGATAGCTATGTGTATACAGAAGTCAGTGAGATAGCTGTGTGTATATAGAAGTGGTTAGTGAGATAGCTGTGTGTATACAGAAGTGGTCAGTGAGATAGCTGTGTGTATACAGAAGTCAGTAAAATAGCTGTGTGTATACAGAAGTGGTCAGTGAGATAGCTGTGTGTACAGAAATCAGTGAGATAGCTGTGTGTATAAAGACGTCAGTGAGATAGCTGAATGTATACAGAAGTGGTTAGTGAGATAGTTGTGTGTATACAGAAGTAGTTAGTGAGATAGCTGTGTGTATACAGAAGTGGTTAGTGAGATAGCTTTGTGTATACAGAAGTGGTTAGTGAGATAGCTGTGTGTATACAGAAGTGGTTAGTGAGATAGCTGTGTGTATACAGAAGTGGTTAGTGAGATAGATGTGTGTATACAGAAGTCAGTGAGATAGCTGTGTGTATACAGAAGTTAGTGAGATAGCTGTGTGTATACAGAAGTGGTTAGTTAGATAGCTGTGTGTATACAGAAGTGGTAAGTGAGATAGCTGTGTGTATACAGAAGTGGTTAGTGAGATAGCTGTGTGTATACAGAAGTGGTTAGTGAGATAACTGTGTGTATACAGAAGTGGTTAGTTAGATAGCTGTGTGTATACAGAAGTGGTTAGTGTTATAGCTGAGTGTATACAGAAGTGGTTAGTGAGATAGCTGTGTGTATAAAGAAGTGGTTAGTGAGATAGCTGTGTGTATACAGAAGTGGTTAGTGAGATAGCTGTGTGTATACAGAAGTGGTTAGTGAGATAGCTGTGTGTATACAGAAGTGGTTAGTGAGATAGCTGTGTGTATACAGAAGTGGTTAGTGAGATAGCTGTGTGTATACAGAAGTCAGTGAGATAGCTGTGTGTATACAGAAGTCAGTGAGATAGCTGTATGTATACAGACGTGGTCGGTGAGATAGCTGTGTGTATACAGAAGTGGTTAGTGAGATAGCTGTGTGCATACAGAAGTGGTTAGTGAGATAGCTGTTTGTATACAGAAGTCAGTGAGATAGCTGTGTGTATACAGAAGTCAGTGAGATAGCTGTGTGTATACAGAAGTCAGTGAGATAGCTGTATGTATACAGAAGTGGTCAGTGAGATAGCTGTGTGTATACAGAAGTGGTTAGTGAGATAGCTGTGTGCATACAGAAGTGGTTAGTGAGATAGCTGTGTGTATACAGAAGTGGTTAGTGAGATAGCTATGTGTATACAGAAGTCAGTGAGATAGCTGTGTGTATACAGAAGTGGTTAGTGAGATAGCTGTGTGTATACAGAAGTGGTCAGTGAGATAGCTGTGTGCATACAGAAGTCAGTAAAATAGCTGTGTGTATACAGAAGTGGTCAGTGAGATAGCTGTGTGTACAGAAATCAGTGAGATAGCTGTGTGTATAAAGACGTCAGTGAGATAGCTGAGTGTATACAGAAGTGGTTAGTGAGATAGCTTTGTGTATACAGAAGTGGTTAGTGAGATAGCTGTGTGTATACAGAAGTGGTTAGTGAGATAGCTGTGTGTATACAGAAGTGGTCAGTGAGATAGATGTGTGTATACAGAAGTCAGTGAGATAGCTGTGTGTATACAGAAGTGGTTAGTAAGATAGCTGTGTGTATACAGAAGTGGTTAGTTAGTTAGATAGCTGTGTGTATACAGAAGTCAGTGAGATAGCTGTGTGTATACAGAAGTTAGTGAGATAGCTGTGTGTATACAGAAATGGTTAGTGAGATAGCTGAGTGTATACAGAAGTGGTTAGTGAGATAGCTGTGTGTATACAGAAGTGGTTAGTGAGATAGCTGTGTGTATACAGAAGTGGTTAGTGAGATAGCTGTGTGTATACAGAAGTGGTTAGTGAGATAGCTGTGTGTATACAGAAGTGGTCAGTGAGATAGCTGTGTGTATAAAGAAGTGGTTAGTGAGATAGCTGTGTGTATACAGAAGTGGTTAGTGAGATAGCTGTGTGTATACACAAGTGGTCAGTGAGATAGCTGTGTGTATACAGAAGTGGTAAGTGAGATAGCTGTGTGTATACAGAAGTGGTTAGTGAGATAGCTGTGTGTATACAGAAGTGATTAGTGAGATAGCTGTGTATATACAGAAGTGGTTAGTGAGATAGCTGTGTGTATACAGAAGTGGTCAGTGATATAGCTGTGTGTATACAGAAGTGGTTAGTGAGATAGCTGTGTGTATACAGAAGTCAGTGAGATAGCTGTGTATATACACACGTGGTCAGTGAGATAGCTGTGTGTATACAGAAGTGGTCAGTGAGATAGCTGTGTGTATACCGAAGTTAGTGAGATAGCTGTGTGTATACAGAACTGGTTAGTGATATAGTTGTGTGTATACAGAAGTGGCTAGTAAGATAGCTGTGTGTATACAGAAGTCAATGAGATAGCTGTGTGTATACCGAAGTTAGTGAGATAGCTGTGTGTATACAGAACTGGTTAGTGAGATAGCTGTGTGTATACAGAAGTGGTTAGTGAGATAGCTGTGTGTATACAGAAGTAGTTAGTGAGATAGCTGTGTGTATACAGAAGTGGTTAGTGAGATAGCTGTGTGTATACAGAAGTGGTTAGTGAGATAGCTGTGTGTATACAGAAGTAGTTAGTGAGATAGCTGTGTGTATACAGAAGTTATTAGTGAGATAGCTGTGTGTATACAGAAGTGGTTAGTGAGATAGCTGTGTGTATGGAGAAGTGGTTAGTGAGATAGCTGTGTGTATGGAGAAGTGATTAGTGAGATAGCTGTGTGTATACAGAAGTGGTTAGTGAGATAGCTGTGTGTATAGAGAAGTCGTTAGTGAGATAGCTGTATGTATACAGAAGTGGTTAGTGAGATAGCTATGTGTATACAGAAGTCAGTGAGATAGCTGTGTGTATATAGAAGTGGTTAGTGAGATAGCTGTGTGTATACAGAAGTGGTCAGTGAGATAGCTGTGTGTATACAGAAGTCAGTAAAATAGATGTGTGTATACAGAAGTGGTCAGTGAGATAGCTGTGTGTACAGAAATCAGTGAGATAGCTGTGTGTATAAAGACGTCAGTGAGATAGCTGAGTGTATACAGAAGTGGTTAGTTAGATAGCTGTGTGTATACAGAAGTGGTTAGTGAGATAGCTGTGTGTATACAGAAGTGGTTAGTGAGATAGCTGTGTGTATACAGAAGTGGTTAGTGAGATACCTGTGTGTATACAGAAGTGGTTTGTGAGATAGCTGAGTGTATACAGAAGTGGTTAGTGAGATAGCTGTGTGTATACAGAAGTGGTTAGTGAGATAGCTGTGTGTATACAGAAGTGGTTAGTGAGATAGCTGTGTGTATACAGAAGTGGTTAGTGAGATAGCTGTGTGTATACAGAAGTCAGTGAGATAGCTGTGTGTATACAGACGTGGTCGGTGAGATAGCTGTGTGTATACAGAAGTGGTTAGTGAGATAGCTGTGTGCATACAGAAGTGGTTAGTGAGATAGCTGTGTGTATACAGAAGTCAGTGAGATAGCTGTGTGTATACAGAAGTCAGTGAGATAGCTGTGTGTATACAGAAGTCAGTGAGATAGCTGTGTGTATACAGAAGTCAGTGAGATAGCTGTTTGTATACAGAAGTGGTCAGTGAGATAGCTGTGTGTATACAGAAGTGGTTAGTGAGATAGCTGTGTGTATACAGAAGTGGTTAGTGAGATAGCTGTGTGTATACAGAAGTGGTTAGTGAGATAGCTATGTGTATACAGAAGTCAGTGAGATAGCTGTGTGTATACAGAAGTGGTTAGTGAGATAGCTGTGTGTATACAGAAGTGGTCAGTGAGATAGCTGTGTGCATACAGAAGTCAGTAAAATAGCTGTGTGTATACAGAAGTAGTTAGTGAGATAGCTGTGTGTATACAGAAGTGGTTAGTGAGATAGCTGTGTGTATACAGAAGTGGTCAGTGAGATAGCTGTGTGTATACAGAAGTGGTTAGTGAGATAGCTGTGTGTATACAGAAGTGGTTAGTGAGATAGCTGTGTGCATACAGAAGTGGTTAGTGAGATAGCTGTGTGTATACAGAAGTCAGTGAGATAGCTGTGTGTATACAGAAGTCAGTGAGATAGCTGTGTGTATACAGAAGTCAGTGAGATAGCTGTGTGTATACAGAAGTCAGTGAGATAGCTGTTTGTATACAGAAGTGGTCAGTGAGATAGCTGTGTGTATACAGAAGTGGTTAGTGAGATAGCTGTGTGCATACAGAAGTGGTTAGTGAGATAGCTGTGTGTATACAGAAGTGGTTAGTGAGATAGCTATGTGTATACAGAAGTCAGTGAGATAGCTGTGTGTATACAGAAGTGGTTAGTGAGATAGCTGTGTGTATACAGAAGTGGTCAGTGAGATAGCTGTGTGCATACAGAAGTCAGTAAAATAGCTGTGTGTATACAGAAGTAGTTAGTGAGATAGCTGTGTGTATACAGAAGTGGTTAGTGAGATAGCTGTGTGTATACAGAAGTGGTCAGTGAGATAGCTGTGTGTATACAGAAGTGGTTAGTGAGATAGCTGTGTGTATACAGAAGTGGTTAGTGAGATAGCTGTGTGTATACAGAAGTGGTCAGTGAGACAGCTGTGTGTATACAGAAGTGGTCAGTGATATAGCTGTGTGCATAAAGAAGTGGTTAGTGAGATAGCTGTGTGTATACAGAAGTGGTTAGTGAGATAGCTGTGTGTATACAGAAGTGGTCAGTGAGATAGCTGTGTGTATACAGAAGTGGTAAGTGAGATAGCTGTGTGTATACAGAAGTGGTTAGTGAGATAGCTGTGTGTATACAGAAGTGATTAGTGAGATAGCTGTGTATATACAGAAGTGGTTAGTGAGATAGCTGTGTGTATACAGAAGTGGTCAGTGATATAGCTGTGTGTATACAGAAGTGGTTAGTGAGATAGCTGTGTGTATACAGAAGTCAGTGAGATAGCTGTGTATATACACACGTGGTCAGTGAGATAGCTGTGTGTATACAGAAGTGGTCAGTGAGATAGCTGTGTGTATACAGAAGTGGTTAGTGATATAGTTGTGTGTATACAGAAGTGGCTAGTAAGATAGCTGTGTGTATACAGAAGTCAATGAGATAGCTTTGTGTATACCGAAGTTAGTGAGATAGCTGTGTGTATACAGAACTGGTTAGTGAGATAGCTGTGTGTATACAGAAGTGGTTAGTGAGATAACTGTTTGTATACAGAAGTAGTTAGTGAGATAGCTGTGTGTATACAGAAGTAGTTAGTGAGATAGCTGTGTGTATACAGAAGTTATTAGTGAGATAGCTGTGTGTATACAGAAGTGGTTAGTGAGATAGCTGTGTGTATGGAGAAGTGGTTAGTGAGATAGCTGTGTGTATGGAGAAGTGGTTAGTGAGATAGCTGTGTGTATACAGAAGTGGTTAGTGAGATAGCTGTGTGTATAGAGAAGTCGTTAGTGAGATAGCTGTGTGTATACAGAAGTGGTTAGTGAGATAGCTATGTGTATACAGAAGCCAGTGAGATAGCTGTGTGTATATAGAAGTGGTTAGTGAGATAGCTGTGTGTATACAGAAGTGGTCAGTGAGATAGCTGTGTGTACAGAAATCAGTGAGATAGCTGTGTGTATAAAGACGTCAGTGAGATAGCTGAGTGTATACAGAAGTGGTTAGTTAGATAGCTGTGTGTATACAGAAGTGGTTAGTGAGATAGCTGTGTGTATACAGAAGTGGTTAGTGAGATAGCTGTGTGTATACAGAAGTGGTTAGTTAGATAGCTGTGTGTATACAGAAGTGGTTAGTGAGATAGCTGAGTGTATACAGAAGTGGTTAGTGAGATAGCTGTGTGTATACAGAAGTGGTTAGTGAGATAGCTGTGTGTATACAGAAGTGGTTAGTGAGATAGCTGTGTGTATACAGAAGTGGTTAGTGAGATAGCTGTGTGTATACAGAAGTCAGTGAGATAGCTGTGTGTATACAGAAGTCAGTGAGATAGCTGTATGTATACAGACGTGGTCGGTGAGATAGCTGTGTGTATACAGAAGTGGTTAGTGAGATAGCTGTGTGCATACAGAAGTGGTTAGTGAGATAGCTGTGTGTATACAGAAGTCAGTGAGATAGCTGTGTGTATACAGAAGTCAGTGAGATAGCTGTGTGTATACAGAAGTCAGTGAGATAGCTGTGTGTATACAGAAGTGGTCAGTGAGATAGCTGTGTGTATACAGACGTGGTCGGTGAGATAGCTGTGTGTATACAGAAGTGGTTAGTGAGATAGCTGTGTGTATACAGAAGTGGTTAGTGAGATAGCTATGTGTATACAGAAGTCAGTGAGATAGCTGTGTGTATACAGAAGTGGTCAGTGAGATAGCTATGTGTATACAGAAGTCAGTGATATAGCTGTTTGTATACAGAAGTGGTCAGTGAGATAGCTGTGTGTATACAGAAGTGGTTAGTGAGATAGCTGTGTGCATACAGAAGTGGTTAGTGAGATAGCTGTGTGCATACAGAAGTGGTTAGTGAGATAGCTGTGTGTATACAGAAGTGGTTAGTGAGATAGCTGTGTGTATACAGAAGTGGTTAGTGAGATAGCTATGTGTATACAGAAGTCAGTGAGATAGCTGTGTGTATACAGAAGTGGTTAGTGAGATAGCTGTGTGTATACAGAAGTGGTCAGTGAGATAGCTGTGTGCATACAGAAGTCAGTAAAATAGCTGTGTGTATACAGAAGTAGTTAGTGAGATAGCTGTGTGTATACAGAAGTGGTTAGTGAGATAGCTGTGTGTATACAGAAGTGGTCAGTGAGATAGCTGTGTGTACAGAAATCAGTGAGATAGCTGTGTGTATAAAGACGTCAGTGAGATAGCTGAGTGTATACAGAAGTGGTTAGTGAGATAGCTGTGTGTATACAGAAGTGGTTAGTGAGATAGCTGTGTGTATACAGAAGTGGTTAGTGAGATAGCTGTGTGTATACAGAAGTGGTTAGTGAGATAGATGTGTGTATACAGAAGTCAGTGAGATAGCTGTGTGTATACAGAAGTGGTTAGTAAGATAGCTGTGTGTATACAGAAGTGGTTAGTTAGATAGCTGTGTGTATACAGAAGTCAGTGAGATAGCTGTGTGTATACAGAAGTTAGTGAGATAGCTGTGTGTATACAGAAGTGGTTAGTTAGATAGCTGTGTGTATACAGAAATGGTTAGTGAGATAGCTGAGTGTATACAGAAGTGGTTAGTGAGATAGCTGTGTGTATACAGAAGTGGTTAGTGAGATAGCTGTGTGTATACAGAAGTGGTTAGTGAGATAGCTGTGTGTATACAGAAGTGGTTAGTGAGATAGCTGTGTGTATACAGAAGTGGTTAGTGAGATAGATGTGTGTATACAGAAGTGGTTAGTGAGATAGCTGTGTGTATACAGAAGTTAGTGAGATAGCTGTGTGTATACAGAAGTGGTTAGTTAGATAGCTGTGTGTATACAGAAGTGGTTAGTGAGATAGCTGAGTGTATACAGAAGTGGTTAGTGAGATAGCTGTATGTATACAGAAGTGTTTAGTGAGATAGCTGTGTGTATACAGAAGTGGTTAGTGAGATAGCTGTGTGTATACAGAAGTCAGTGAGATAGCTGTGTGTATACAGAAGTGGTTAGTGAGATAGCTGTGTGTATACAGAAGTGGTTAGTGAGATAGCTGTGTGTATACAGAAGTTAGTGAGATAGCTGTGTGTATACATAAGTCAGTGAGATAGCTGTGTGTATACAGAAGTCAGTGAGATAGCTGTATGTATACAGACGTGGTCGGTGAGATAGCTGTGTGTATACAGAAGTGGTTAGTTAGATAGCTGTATGCATACAGAAGTGGTTAGTGAGATAGCTGTGTGTATACAGAAGTCAGTGAGATAGCTGTGTGTATACAGAAGTCAGTGAGATAGCTGTATGTATACAGACGTGGTCAGTGAGATAGCTGTGTGTATACAGAAGTGGTTAGTGAGATAGCTGTGTGCATACAGAAGTGGTTAGTGAGATAGCTGTGTGTATACAGAAGTCAGTGAGATAGCTGTATGTATACAGAAGTCAGTGAGATAGCTGTATGTATACAGACGTGGTCAGTGAGATAGCTGTGTGTATATAAAAGTGGTTAGTGAGATAGCTGTGTGTATACAGAAGTGGTCAGTGAGATAGCTGTGTGTATACAGAAGTCAGTAAAATAGATGTGTGTATACAGAAGTGGTCAGTGAGATAGCTGTGTGTACAGAAATCAGTGAGATAGCTGTGTGTATAAAGACGTCAGTGAGATAGCTGAGTGTATACAGAAGTGGTTAGTTAGATAGCTGTGTGTATACAGAAGTGGTTAGTGAGATAGCTGTGTGTATACAGAAGTGGTTAGTGAGATAGCTGTGTGTATACAGAAGTGGTTAGTGAGATACCTGTGTGTATACAGAAGTGGTTTGTGAGATAGCTGAGTGTATACAGAAGTGGTTAGTGAGATAGCTGTGTGTATACAGAAGTGGTTAGTGAGATAGCTGTGTGTATACAGAAGTGGTTAGTGAGATAGCTGTGTGTATACAGAAGTGGTTAGTGAGATAGCTGTGTGTATACAGAAGTCAGTGAGATAGCTGTGTGTATACAGACGTGGTCGGTGAGATAGCTGTGTGTATACAGAAGTGGTTAGTGAGATAGCTGTGTGCATACAGAAGTGGTTAGTGAGATAGCTGTGTGTATACAGAAGTCAGTGAGATAGCTGTGTGTATACAGAAGTCAGTGAGATAGCTGTGTGTATACAGAAGTCAGTGAGATAGCTGTGTGTATACAGAAGTCAGTGAGATAGCTGTTTGTATACAGAAGTGGTCAGTGAGATAGCTGTGTGTATACAGAAGTGGTTAGTGAGATAGCTGTGTGCATACAGAAGTGGTTAGTGAGATAGCTGTGTGTATACAGAAGTGGTTAGTGAGATAGCTATGTGTATACAGAAGTCAGTGAGATAGCTGTGTGTATACAGAAGTGGTTAGTGAGATAGCTGTGTGTATACAGAAGTGGTCAGTGAGATAGCTGTGTGCATACAGAAGTCAGTAAAATAGCTGTGTGTATACAGAAGTAGTTAGTGAGATAGCTGTGTGTATACAGAAGTGGTTAGTGAGATAGCTGTGTGTATACAGAAGTGGTCAGTGAGATAGCTGTGTGTATACAGAAGTGGTTAGTGAGATAGCTGTGTGTATACAGAAGTGGTTAGTGAGATAGCTGTGTGCATACAGAAGTGGTTAGTGAGATAGCTGTGTGTATACAGAAGTCAGTGAGATAGCTGTGTGTATACAGAAGTCAGTGAGATAGCTGTGTGTATACAGAAGTCAGTGAGATAGCTGTGTGTATACAGAAGTCAGTGAGATAGCTGTTTGTATACAGAAGTGGTCAGTGAGATAGCTGTGTGTATACAGAAGTGGTTAGTGAGATAGCTGTGTGCATACAGAAGTGGTTAGTGAGATAGCTGTGTGTATACAGAAGTGGTTAGTGAGATAGCTATGTGTATACAGAAGTCAGTGAGATAGCTGTGTGTATACAGAAGTGGTTAGTGAGATAGCTGTGTGTATACAGAAGTGGTCAGTGAGATAGCTGTGTGCATACAGAAGTCAGTAAAATAGCTGTGTGTATACAGAAGTAGTTAGTGAGATAGCTGTGTGTATACAGAAGTGGTTAGTGAGATAGCTGTGTGTATACAGAAGTGGTCAGTGAGATAGCTGTGTGTATACAGAAGTGGTTAGTGAGATAGCTGTGTGTATACAGAAGTGGTTAGTGAGATAGCTGTGTGTATACAGAAGTGGTCAGTGAGACAGCTGTGTGTATACAGAAGTGGTCAGTGATATAGCTGTGTGCATAAAGAAGTGGTTAGTGAGATAGCTGTGTGTATACAGAAGTGGTTAGTGAGATAGCTGTGTGTATACAGAAGTGGTCAGTGAGATAGCTGTGTGTATACAGAAGTGGTTAGTGAGATAGCTGTGTGTATACAGAAGTGGTAAGTGAGATAGCTGTGTGTATACAGAAGTGGTTAGTGAGATAGCTGTGTGTATACAGAAGTGATTAGTGAGATAGCTGTGTATATACAGAAGTGGTTAGTGAGATAGCTGTGTGTATACAGAAGTGGTCAGTGATATAGCTGTGTGTATACAGAAGTGGTTAGTGAGATAGCTGTGTGTATACAGAAGTCAGTGAGATAGCTGTGTATATACACACGTGGTCAGTGAGATAGCTGTGTGTATACAGAAGTGGTCAGTGAGATAGCTGTGTGTATACAGAAGTGGTTAGTGATATAGTTGTGTGTATACAGAAGTGGCTAGTAAGATAGCTGTGTGTATACAGAAGTCAATGAGATAGCTTTGTGTATACCGAAGTTAGTGAGATAGCTGTGTGTATACAGAACTGGTTAGTGAGATAGCTGTGTGTATACAGAAGTGGTTAGTGAGATAACTGTTTGTATACAGAAGTAGTTAGTGAGATAGCTGTGTGTATACAGAAGTAGTTAGTGAGATAGCTGTGTGTATACAGAAGTTATTAGTGAGATAGCTGTGTGTATACAGAAGTGGTTAGTGAGATAGCTGTGTGTATGGAGAAGTGGTTAGTGAGATAGCTGTGTGTATGGAGAAGTGGTTAGTGAGATAGCTGTGTGTATACAGAAGTGGTTAGTGAGATAGCTGTGTGTATAGAGAAGTCGTTAGTGAGATAGCTGTGTGTATACAGAAGTGGTTAGTGAGATAGCTATGTGTATACAGAAGCCAGTGAGATAGCTGTGTGTATATAGAAGTGGTTAGTGAGATAGCTGTGTGTATACAGAAGTGGTCAGTGAGATAGCTGTGTGTACAGAAATCAGTGAGATAGCTGTGTGTATAAAGACGTCAGTGAGATAGCTGAGTGTATACAGAAGTGGTTAGTTAGATAGCTGTGTGTATACAGAAGTGGTTAGTGAGATAGCTGTGTGTATACAGAAGTGGTTAGTGAGATAGCTGTGTGTATACAGAAGTGGTTAGTTAGATAGCTGTGTGTATACAGAAGTGGTTAGTGAGATAGCTGAGTGTATACAGAAGTGGTTAGTGAGATAGCTGTGTGTATACAGAAGTGGTTAGTGAGATAGCTGTGTGTATACAGAAGTGGTTAGTGAGATAGCTGTGTGTATACAGAAGTGGTTAGTGAGATAGCTGTGTGTATACAGAAGTCAGTGAGATAGCTGTGTGTATACAGAAGTCAGTGAGATAGCTGTATGTATACAGACGTGGTCGGTGAGATAGCTGTGTGTATACAGAAGTGGTTAGTGAGATAGCTGTGTGCATACAGAAGTGGTTAGTGAGATAGCTGTGTGTATACAGAAGTCAGTGAGATAGCTGTGTGTATACAGAAGTCAGTGAGATAGCTGTGTGTATACAGAAGTCAGTGAGATAGCTGTGTGTATACAGAAGTCAGTGAGATAGCTGTTTGTATACAGAAGTGGTCAGTGAGATAGCTGTGTGTATACAGAAGTGGTTAGTGAGATAGCTGTGTGCATACAGAAGTGGTTAGTGAGATAGCTGTGTGTATACAGAAGTGGTTAGTGAGATAGCTATGTGTATACAGAAGTCAGTGAGATAGCTGTGTGTATACAGAAGTGGTCAGTGAGATAGCTATGTGTATACAGAAGTCAGTGAGATAGCTGTTTGTATACAGAAGTGGTCAGTGAGATAGCTGTGTGTATACAGAAGTGGTTAGTGAGATAGCTGTGTGCATACAGAAGTGGTTAGTGAGATAGCTGTGTGCATACAGAAGTGGTTAGTGAGATAGCTGTGTGTATACAGAAGTGGTTAGTGAGATAGCTGTGTGTATACAGAAGTGGTTAGTGAGATAGCTATGTGTATACAGAAGTCAGTGAGATAGCTGTGTGTATACAGAAGTGGTTAGTGAGATAGCTGTGTGTATACAGAAGTGGTCAGTGAGATAGCTGTGTGCATACAGAAGTCAGTAAAATAGCTGTGTGTATACAGAAGTAGTTAGTGAGATAGCTGTGTGTATACAGAAGTGGTTAGTGAGATAGCTGTGTGTATACAGAAGTGGTCAGTGAGATAGCTGTGTGTACAGAAATCAGTGAGATAGCTGTGTGTATAAAGACGTCAGTGAGATAGCTGAGTGTATACAGAAGTGGTTAGTGAGATAGCTGTGTGTATACAGAAGTGGTTAGTGAGATAGCTGTGTGTATACAGAAGTGGTTAGTGAGATAGCTGTGTGTATACAGAAGTGGTTAGTGAGATAGATGTGTGTATACAGAAGTCAGTGAGATAGCTGTGTGTATACAGAAGTGGTTAGTAAGATAGCTGTGTGTATACAGAAGTGGTTAGTTAGATAGCTGTGTGTATACAGAAGTCAGTGAGATAGCTGTGTGTATACAGAAGTTAGTGAGATAGCTGTGTGTATACAGAAGTGGTTAGTTAGATAGCTGTGTGTATACAGAAATGGTTAGTGAGATAGCTGAGTGTATACAGAAGTGGTTAGTGAGATAGCTGTGTGTATACAGAAGTGGTTAGTGAGATAGCTGTGTGTATACAGAAGTGGTTAGTGAGATAGCTGTGTGTATACAGAAGTGGTTAGTGAGATAGCTGTGTGTATACAGAAGTGGTTAGTGAGATAGATGTGTGTATACAGAAGTGGTTAGTGAGATAGCTGTGTGTATACAGAAGTTAGTGAGATAGCTGTGTGTATACAGAAGTGGTTAGTTAGATAGCTGTGTGTATACAGAAGTGGTTAGTGAGATAGCTGAGTGTATACAGAAGTGGTTAGTGAGATAGCTGTATGTATACAGAAGTGTTTAGTGAGATAGCTGTGTGTATACAGAAGTGGTTAGTGAGATAGCTGTGTGTATACAGAAGTCAGTGAGATAGCTGTGTGTATACAGAAGTGGTTAGTGAGATAGCTGTGTGTATACAGAAGTGGTTAGTGAGATAGCTGTGTGTATACAGAAGTTAGTGAGATAGCTGTGTGTATACATAAGTCAGTGAGATAGCTGTGTGTATACAGAAGTCAGTGAGATAGCTGTATGTATACAGACGTGGTCGGTGAGATAGCTGTGTGTATACAGAAGTGGTTAGTTAGATAGCTGTATGCATACAGAAGTGGTTAGTGAGATAGCTGTGTGTATACAGAAGTCAGTGAGATAGCTGTGTGTATACAGAAGTCAGTGAGATAGCTGTATGTATACAGACGTGGTCAGTGAGATAGCTGTGTGTATACAGAAGTGGTTAGTGAGATAGCTGTGTGCATACAGAAGTGGTTAGTGAGATAGCTGTGTGTATACAGAAGTCAGTGAGATAGCTGTATGTATACAGAAGTCAGTGAGATAGCTGTATGTATACAGACGTGGTCAGTGAGATAGCTGTGTGTATACAGAAGTTGTTAGTGAGATAGCTGTGTGCATACAGAAGTGGTTAGTGAGATAGCTGTGTGTATACAGAAGTCAGTGAGATAGCTGTGTGTATACAGAAGTCAGTGAGATAGCTGTGTGTATTCAGAAGTGGTTAGTGAGATAGCTATGTGTATACAGAAGTCAGTGAGATAGCTGTGTGCATACAGAAGTGGTTAGTGAGATAGCTGTGTGTATACAGAAGTCAGTGAGATAGCTGTGTGTATACAGAAGTCAGTGAGATAGCTGTATGTATACAGACGTGGTCAGTGAGATAGCTGTGTATATACAGAAGTGGTTAGTGAGATAGCTGTGTGCATACAGAATGGTTAGTGAGATAGCTGTGTGCATACAGAATGGTTAGTGAGATAGCTGTGTGCATACAGAATGGTTAGTGAGATAGCTGTGTGCATACAGAATGGTTAGTGAGATAGCTGTGTGTATACAGAAGTCAGTGATATAAGGCCTTAATCATTCATAAGCTATGGATCACACCAGCTAATCATATTCAATTTTAAACAGATAATAAAGGTATTACACGTACAGGTATACCCCACTCATACAGCGGGTTAGGGACCGGAGCCCCGCTGTAAAGTGAAACAAGGCAGTTTAAAAACTTAAAAACATGTTTAAACTAACATATATTAGAGGTGCAATATTGCTATGTTTAGTTTAACACTCGCTCAGCACAGTATTCAATAAATACTGTACCTGTAAAATAGTGACAATCACTGTAGTACAATTTGCCAGAGTATAGCACTGAGACACAGATTGCACTGTAATGCTGTAAACAGAGTGAACTGTGCATAACAAAATGGCGCCAGTCACTTTTCTCGCAATCTCACAAAGATTACAGCACTGTTTCAAATATTTGGATGTTGAACTTCAGCTCCATAAAGCGCTGTATTAGCGAAGCGCTGTAAAGTGAAGCGCATTAAAGTGAGGTATAGCTGTAGTTAATCCTTTGTCTCCATCTAGTGGACTTTTTGTTAAATTCAAAGTTATATACAAAGTAATATACATAAAAGGTTTTATCATTTCAGAAACTCATAACACAATTGTATCAATTTTATCCAACATAAGTAACTGTATCAATTTTACCCAACATTAGTAACTGTATCAATTGTAACCAACATAAATAACTGTATCAATTGTAACCAACATAAATAACTGTATCAATTGTAACCAACATAAATAACTGTATCAATTGTAACCAACATAGGTAACTGTATCCACTTTACCCAACATAAATAACTGTATCAATTTTACCCAACATTAGTAACTTTATATCTACTTTACCCAACATAAATAACTGTATCAATTTTACCCAACATTAGTAACTGTATCCACTTTACCCAACATAAGTAACTGTGTCAATTTTACCCAACATAAGTAACTGTATCAATTGTAACCAACATAAGTAACTGTAACAATTTTACCCAACAAAAGTAACTGTAACAATTTTACCCAACATAAGTAACTGTGTCAATATTATCCAACATAAGTAACTGTATCCACTTTACCCAACATAAGTAACTGTGTTCACTTTACCCAACATAAGTAACTGTATCCACTTTTCCCAACATAAGTAACTGTATCAATTTTACCCAACATAAGTAACTGTATCACAGGCATAATAGAGAAAAATAATACAAAACAAAACTTCCAATTTATTTACACTGATACAGAGAAGTCTATCTCCCTATTTAACCCCCTGGGGTACATGGTATCTAGATGGTATATGCAATACATTTCCCTCCTGCCCTTAGTATATATACCTATATGGTCAATTATTTGCCATCTCAACTGGATCACATTGTGACAACATTTTATGATATGGCTAGAAACTGTGGCTTGATCTTCTCTGCATCTTATGTTGGATAGTTAATTTGCTCATGTGCTTTTCTTGTGGATTTATATTTATATACAGTGGGGCAAAAAAGTATTTAGTCAGCCACCAATTGTGCAAGTTCCCCCACTTAAGAAGATGAGAGAGGCCTGTAATTTTCATCATAGGTATACCTCAACTATGAGAGACAAAATCCCAGTGAGCAAACATCCCAGAACCACACGGGGGACCTAGTAAATGACCTGCAGATAGCTGGGACCAATGTAACAAAGGCTACCATCAGTAAAACACTACGCCGCGAGGGACTCAGATCCTACAGTGCTAGACGTGTCCCCTTGCTTAAGCCAGTACATGTCCGGGCCCGTCTGAAGTATGCTAGAGAGCATTTGGATGATCCAGAAGCGGATTGGGAGAATGTCATATGGTCAGATGAAACCAAAGTAGAACTGTTTGGTAGAAACACAACTCATCGTGTTTGGAGGAGAGAGAATGCTGAGTTGCAACCAAAGAACACCATACCTACTGTGAAGCATGGGGGGGGGGGCAACATCATGCTTTGGGGCTGTTTCTCTGCAAAGGGAACAGGACGACTGATTCATGTACATGAAAGAATGAATGGGTCCATGTATCGTGAGATTTTGAGTGCAAACCTCCTTCCATCAGCAAGGACATTGAAGATGAAACGTGGCTGGGTCTTTCAGCATGATAATGACCCCAAACACACTGTCCGGGCAACGAAGGAGTGGCTTTGTAAGAAGCATTTCAAGGTCCTGGAGTGGCCTAGCCAGTCTCCAGATCTCAACCCCATAGAAAACCTTTGGAGGGAGTTGAAAGTCTGTGTTGCTCAGCGACAGCCCCAAAACATCACTGCTCTAGAGGAGATCTGCATGCAGGAATGGGCCAACATACCAGCAACAGTGTGTGACAACCTTGTGAAGACTTACAGAAAATGTTTTTGCCCCACTGTAGGAACACAGGCTCTTTATAAGATATATAACATAGGCTGTGTGTAATATAACCATTGGTATAAAATGCATGGCCTGTTCTCAGGTATAGACATTTTTTGCCTTTAATCATTGAGTTAGAACACAACAAACAGAAGTAGCAGCCTAAGGACTTCTAAATGATATAGCTCTGGCCTATTTTTCTTTCTGAGCCTTCATCAGTCCTTACTAAAGCATCAAGTAGAGTTTATAGCCTCCTAAATATCCCAGTGTTTCTGTATGATTTCAGTAACTATCCTATTGTGAGTATTGGTTTGGGAAGTTAACACTAATCTTCTATCTGACTTAGGTTCATTTCTTAATCTATTGATCTCCTGTTGAAGCAACTGCTCAGGGTATCCCCTCATTACTTTATGTGAATTACTTTTGTATTTACCCTAAGGAGTTGACTCCTTCAACCATAGGGGATGAAAACTCTCAATAGATAAAAGTGTGTTTCTATCTGATGTTTTTCTAAATTAAACTACATTAAAGGGACAGGAAACCCCAAAATATTTGATTTAGATAGAACATATTATTTTATACAACTTTACAATTTACTTATATTATACAGTTTGCTTTTTTCTCTTGTTATCCTTTGCTGCAGAACAGCATTGCAGTACTGGCAGTTAGCTAAACACATCTATTTAGCCAATCACAAGAGACAAATGTGTACAGCACCAATTAGCAGCAGCTCCCACTGGTGTATGATATGTGCGTATTCTTTTTTAACAAGGGATACTAAGAGAACAAAGCACATTTGAAAATAGAAATTAATTTATAAGTGTCTTAAGATAACCGGCTCTATCTGACTCATGCAAGTTTATTTTGGCTTTCTTGTCCCTTTAAGTTTACTGTAGACTCTCGTATCAAGACAACTAATTGAGTGTTTGCTGCTAGACAATGATTGCGCATTTTGTTTATCTGACAGCTTTAATAAAAGGAATCTGTGTTTTACATCAGCAGTTTGTGGTGCTCTGCACTTGGGTGGATTAGATTATAAAAAGGGACCACAGTGACCCATACCAAGTGCATCATATTGAGTTATACAACTTATACATTGCTGTGCCCATCTCTGTGATATAGACTATGTATAGAGAAGTGGTCAGTGAGATAGCTGTGTGTACAAGAGTGGTCAGTAAGATAGCTGTGTGTACAAGAGTGGTCAGTAAGATAGCTGTGTGTACAAGAGTGGTCAGTAAGATAGCTGTGTGTATAAGAGTGGTCAGTAAGATAGCTGTGTGTACAAGAGTTATCAGTGAGATAGCTGTGTGTACAAGAGTGGTCAGTAAGATAGCTGTGTGTACAAGAGTGGTCAGTAAGATAGCTGTGTGCACAAGAGTGGTCAGTAAGATAGCTGTGTGTGCAAGAGTGGTCAGTAAGATAGCTGTGTGTATAAGAGTGGTCAGTAAGATAGCTGTGTGTACAAGAGTTATCAGTGAGATAGCTGTGTGTACAAGAGTGGTCAGTAAGATAGCTGTGTGTACAAGAGTGGTCAGTAAGATAGCTGTGTGCACAAGAGTTATCAGTGAGATAGCTGTGTGTGCAAGAGTGGTCAGTAAGATAGCTGTGTGTACAAGTGTTATCAGTGAGATAGCTGTGTGTGCAAGAGTAGTCAGTAAGATAGCTGTGTGCACAAGAGTTATCAGTGAGATAGCTGTGTGTGCAAGAGTGGTCAGTAAGATAGCTGTGTGTACAAGAGTTATCAGTGAGATAGCTGTGTGTACAAGAGTTATAAGTGAGATAGCTGTGTGTACAAGAGTTATCAGTGAGATAGCTGTGTGTACAAGAGTGGTCAGTAAGATAGCTGTGTGCACAAGAGTGGTCAGTAAGATAGCTTAGTGTATACAGGAGTAGTCAGTGAGATAGCTGTGTGTACAAGAGTGGTCAGTAAGATAGCTTTATGTATATTGGAGCGATCAGTAAGATAGCTGTGTGCATACAGGAGCAGTCAGTGAGATAGCTGTGTGTGCAAGAGTGGTCAGTAAGATAGATTTGTGTATATAGGAGTAGTCAGTGAGATAGCTGTGTGTACAAGAGTGGTCAGTAAGATAGCTGTGTGCACAAGAGTGGTCAGTAAGATAGCTGTGTGTGCAAGAGTGGTCAGTAAGATAGCTGTGTGTATAAGAGTGGTCAGTAAGATAGCTGTGTGTACAAGAGTTATCAGTGAGATAGCTGTGTGTACAAGAGTGGTCAGTAAGATAGCTGTGTGTACAAGAGTGGTCAGTAAGATAGCTGTGTGCACAAGAGTTATCAGTGAGATAGCTGTGTGTGCAAGAGTGGTCAGTAAGATAGCTGTGTGTACAAGAGTTATCAGTGAGATAGCTGTGTGTACAAGAGTTATAAGTGAGATAGCTGTGTGTACAAGAGTTATCAGTGAGATAGCTGTGTGTACAAGAGTGGTCAGTAAGATAGCTGTGTGTACAAGAGTGGTCAGTAAGATAGCTGTGTGCACAAGAGTGGTCAGTAAGATAGCTTAGTGTATACAGGAGTAGTCAGTGAGATAGCTGTGTGTACAAGAGTGGTCAGTAAGATAGCTTTATGTATATTGGAGCGATCAGTAAGATAGCTGTGTGCATACAGGAGCAGTCAGTGAGATAGCTGTGTGTGCAAGAGTGGTCAGTAAGATAGATTTGTGTATATAGGAGTAGTCAGTGAGATAGCTGTGTGTACAAGAGTGGTCCATAAGATAGCTGTGTGTATTTTGGAGCGATTAGTAAGATAGCTGTGTGTATACAGGAGCAGTCAGTGAGATAGTAGTGAGTATGCAGAAGTGGTCAGTCAGTAATATAGATTTGTGTATATAGGAGTAGTCAGTAAGATAGCTGTGTGTACAAGAGTGGTCAGTAAGATAGCTGTGTGTATATAGGAGTGGTCAGTAAGATAGCTTTGTGTATATAGGAGTGGTCAGTAAGATAGCTTTGTGTATATAGGAGTGGTCAGTAAGATAGCTGTGTGTACATGAGTGGTCAGTAAGATAGCTGTGTGTATACAGAAGTGGTCAGTAAGATAGCTGTGTGCATACAGGAGTGGTCAGTAAGATAGCTGTGTGTATACAGAAGTGGTCAGTGAGATAGCTGTGTGTATACAGGAGCAGCCAGTAAGATAGCTGTGTGTACAAGAGTGGTCAGTAAGATAGCTGTGTGCATACAGGAGTGGTCAGTGAGATAGCTGTGTGCATACAGGAGTGGTCAGTGAGATAGCTGTGTGTACAAGAGTGGTCAGTAAGATAGCTGTGTGCATACAGGAGTGGTCAGTAAGATAGCTGTGTGTATACAGAAGTGGTCAGTGAGGTAGCTGTGTGCATACAGGAGTGGTCAGTAAGATAGCTGTGTGCATTCAGGAGTGGTCAGTAAGTTAGCTGTGTGTATACAGAAGTGGTCAGTGAGATAGCTGTGTGTATACAGGAGCAGCCAGTAAGATAGCTGTGTGTACAAGAGTGGTCAGTAAGATAGCTGTGTGCATACAGGAGTGGTCAGTGAGATAGCTGTGTGCATACAGGAGTGGTCAGTGAGATAGCTGTGTGTACAAGAGTGGTCAGTAAGATAGCTGTGTGCATACAGGAGTGGTCAGTGAGATAGCTGTGTGCATACAGGAGTGGTCAGTAAGATAGCTGTGTGTATACAGAAGTGGTCAGTGAGATAGCTGTGTGTATACAAGAGTGGTCAGTGAGATAGCTATGTGTATACAGAAGTGGTCAGTGAGATAGCTGTGTGTATACAGGAGTGGTCAGTGAGATAGCTGTGTGTATACAAGAGTGGTCAGTGAGATAGCTATGTGTATACAGAAGTGGTCAGTGAGATAGCTGTGTGTATACAGGAGTGGTCAGTGAGATAGCTGTGTGTACAAGAGTGGTCAGTAAGTTAGCTGTCTGCATACAGGAGTGGTCAGTGAGATAGCTGTGTGCATACAGGTGTGGTCAGTAAGAAAGCTGTGTGCATACAGGAGTGGTCAGTAAGATAGCTGTGTGTATACATAAGTGGTCAGTGAGATAGCTGTGTGTATACAGGAGCAGCCAGTAAGATAGCTGTGTGTACAAGAGTGGTCAGTAAGATAGCTGTGTGCATACAGGAGTGGTCAGTAAGATAGCTGTGTGCATACAGAAGTGGTCAGTGAGATAGCTGTGTGTATACAGGAGCAGCCAGTAAGATAGCTGTGTGTACAAGAGTGGTCAGTAAGATAGCTGTGTGTACAAGAGTGGTCAGTAAGATAGCTGTGTGCATACAGGAGTGGTCAGTGAGATAGCTGTGTGTATATAGCAAGTGGCGGTGAGTGTGTACACATTACTGGTCATTTAGAGCAGTGTTTTACAACCAGTCTGCCGTGGCACACTAGTGTGCCGTGAGAGATCCTCAGGTGTGCCACGGCAGACAGACAACAGTGTGACATATTTTTTAAACTTTGCTTGTTTTTACTCCCAGTGCAGGGGTAGTTTGTAGGAGGCATGGCATAACAGCACAATACATACAGTATGTGTGTGTTTGTGTGTATGTGTATATATATGTGCTGTATTAGGCTACTACATACAGTATGTGTGTGTTTGTGTGTATGTGTATATATATGTGCTGTATTAGGCTACTACATACAGTATGTGTGTGTTTGTGTGTATGTGTATATATATATATATATGCTGTATTAGGCTACTACATACAGTATGTGTGTGTTTGTGTGTATGTGTATATATATATATGTGCTGTATTAGGCTACTACATACAGTATGTGTGTGTTTGTGTGTATGTGTATATATATATATGCTGTATTAGGCTACTACATACAGTATGTGTGTGTTTGTGTGTATGTGTATATATATGTGCTGTATTAGGCTACTACATACAGTATGTGTGTGTTTGTGTGTATGTGTATATATATATGCTGTATTAGGCTACTACATACAGTATGTGTGTGTTTGTGTGTATGTGTATATATATATATGCTGTATTAGGCTACTACATACAGTATGTGTGTGTGTGTGTGTGTATATGTATATATATATATGCTGTATTAGGCTACTACATACAGTATGTGTGTGTTTGTGTGTATGTGTATATATATATATGTGCTGTATTAGGCTACTACATACAGTATGTGTGTGTTTGTGTGTATGTATGTATATATATATATATGCTGTATTAGGCTACTACATACAGTATGTGTGTGTTTGTGTGTATGTGTATATATATATGCTGTATTAGGCTACTACATACAGTATGTGTGTGTTTGTGTGTATGTGTATATATATGTGCTGTATTAGGCTACTACATACAGTATGTGTGTGTTTGTGTGTATGTGTATATATATATATATATATATGTGCTGTATTAGGCTACTACATACAGTATGTGTGTGTTTGTGTGTATGTGTATATATATATATATGTGCTGTATTAGGCTACTACATACAGTATGTGTGTGTTTGTGTGTATGTGTATATATATATGCTGTATTAGGCTACTACATACAGTATGTGTGTGTTTGTGTGTATGTGTATATATATATGTGCTGTATTAGGCTACTACATACAGTATGTGTGTGTTTGTGTGTATGTATATATATATATGCTGTATTAGGCTACTACATACAGTATGTGTGTGTTTGTGTGTATGTGTATATATATGTGCTGTATTAGGCTACTACATACAGTATGTGTGTGTTTGTGTGTATGTATATATATATATATGCTGTATTAGGCTACTACATACAGTATGTGTGTGTTTGTGTGTATGTGTATATATATATGCTGTATTAGGCTACTACATACAGTATGTGTGTGTTTGTGTGTATGTGTATATATATATGCTGTATTAGGCTACTACATACAGTATGTGTGTGTTTGTGTGTATGTGTATATATATATGCTGTATTAGGCTACTACATACAGTATGTGTGTGTTTGTGTGTATGTGTATATAAATATGCTGTATTAGGCTACAATGTGTGATTTTTTTTAAATTTTGGGATGGTGGTGTGCCACAGGATTTTTTAATGTAAAAAAGTGTGCCACGGCAAAAAAAAGGTTAAAAATCACTGATTTAGAGGTAAGTACCAGGACACAGGTGGGGCTACAAGGGGCAGATACCAGTGTACATCACTCACCTGCAGCTTCTCTTGTCGCTCCCTGAAGTCACTGTAGCTCACATCGCTGAGAGATAACTCTGATACTGTAGTCTCTGTCTCCTGTAACCAGGGCAACAACTCTTCTTCTGCCTCTGCAAACTGCATGATCAGGGAGAGGGCGTGCTCCAGGCCAGCAGGTGAGGTAGAACTCTGAGTTAGGACCCGGGGGGAAGTCTCCCTGAGAGATGCTATGGGTTGCTGTGGGAGAAGCACAGTGATCAGGATAGGATGGGGCAGAATAGGAGCGCTATACAGGATGTTATATAGGGTCGGTATAAGGGAGGTGAATGTTTTCAAGGATAGTGCGTTATCCCACTTGTAAAATAGTTTGTTTTGTTATGGTAAAGTCGTCTTTATGATCATTTTTACTATTTAAAGTGCTGTGTATCCAGAGAAAGTGAGACTTTAGCACAATGTCAGAGATCTGTACTGAGCATGGCACTAGTTAGCGCTAGTACTAGAGTTAGGGTTAGTACTAGAGTGAGGGTTAGGATGAGTGTGAGTAATTAAGTTAAGGTTAGGGTTAGTACTAGAGTTAGGGGTAGTACTAGAGTGAGGGTTAGGATGAGTGTGAATAATTAAGTTAAGGTTAGGGTTAGTACTAGACTTAGGGTTAATACTAGAGTGAGGGTTAGCATGGGTGTGAATAATTAAGTTAAGATTAGGGTTAGTACTAGACTTATGGTTAGTACTAGAGTTAGGGTTAAGATGAGTGTGAGTAATTAAGTTAAGTTTAGTACTAGAGTTAGGGTTAGTACTAGAGTTAGGGTTAGGATGAGTGTGAGTTATTAAGTTAAGGTTAGGGTTAGTACTAGAGTTAGTGTTAGTACTAGCGTTAGGATGAGTGTGAGTAATTAAGTTAGGGTTAGGGCTAGTACTGGAGTTAGGGTTAGTACTAGAGTTAGGGTTAGGATGAGTGTGAGTAATTAAGTTAGGGTTAGGGCTAGTACTGGAGTTAGGGTTAGTATCCTTCCTGGTAAAATATTTTATAAATAAATAAATAGTACTAGAGTTAGGGTTAGGATGAGTGTGAGTAATTAAGTTAGGGTTAGGGCTAGTACTGGAGTTAGGGTTAGTACTAGAGTTAGGGTTAGTACAAGAGTTAGGGTTAGGATGAGTGTGAGTTATTCAGTTAGGATTAGGGCTAGTACTAGAGTTAGGGCTAGTACTAGAGTTAGGGTTAGTAGTACTAAAGTTAGGGTTAGGATTACTATGAGTAATTTAGTTAAGGTTAGGGTAAGTACTAGAGTTAGGGTTAGTACTTGAGTTAGTGTTAGGATGAGTGTGAGTAATTAAGTTAAGGTTAGGGTTAGTACTAGAGTTAGGGTTAGTATTAGAGTTAGTATTAGAGTTAGAGTTAGTATTAGAGTAAGTGTTATTACTAGCATTAGGGTTAAGAATTAGGGTAAGGATGAGTGTAAGTAATTAAGTTAAGGGTTAGTACTAGAGTTAGGGTTAGGATGAGTGTGAGTAATTAAGTTAAGGTTAGTGTTAGTACTAGAGTAAGGGTTAGTACTAGAGTCAGGGTTAGTATTAGAGTTAGTACTAGAGTTAGGGTTAGTACTAGAGTAAGGGTTAGTACTAAAGTTAGGGTTAAGCGTTAGGATGAGTGTGAGTAATTAAGTTAAGGGTAGGGTTAGTACTAGAGTTAGAGTTAGGATGAGTGTGAGTAATTAAGTTAAGGTTAGGGTTAGTATTAGAGTTAGGGCTAGTACTAGAGTTAGGGTTAGTACTAGAGTTAGGATTAAGATGAGTGTGAGTAATTAAGTTAAGGTTAGGGTTAGTACTAGAGTTAGGGTTAGTACTAGAGTTAGAGTTAGGATGAGTGTGAGTAATTAAGTTAAGGTTAGGGTTAGTATTAGAGTTAGGGCTAGTACTAGAGTTAGGGTTAGTACTAGAGTTAGGGTTAGGATGAGTGTGAGTAATTAAGTTAAGGTTAGGGTTAGTACTAGAGTTAGGGTTAGTACTTGAGTTAGGGTTAGGTTGAGTGTGAGTAATTAAGTTTAGGTTAGGGTTATGAGTAGCTTTAGTGTCAGGGTTAGATGGCTGGGGAATGGTTAGGGTTAGTGTCAAGGTTAGACGGCTCGGGAATGATTAGGGTTAGTGTGAAGGTTAGACGGCTCGGGAATGGTTAGGGTTAGTGTCAGGGTTAGATGGCTGGGGAATTGTTAGGGTTAGTGTCAGGGTTAGATGGCTGGGCAATGGTTAGGGTTAGTGTCAGGGTTAGATGGCTGGGGAATGGTTACGGTTAGTGTCAGGGTTAGATGGCTGGGGAATGGTTACGGTTAGTGTCAGGGTTAGATGGCTGGGGAATGGTGGACATATTTTGCACACTGGCAGCTTAATTATTTATTTGTATAAACTGGGTCAGATAAGCCATAATTAGGTGCAAGAAAGTGGAGAATTGATATTAGACATATAATTAGTAGATGCCAATAGAGCCCCATATATAGGAGAGAACAAATAATTGGTTCCCAAACCATTGCCATGTCCACTGCCATCTCACCAGGAGTCTGCCCTGAGTGGGCTCAGGGCACATGGCGAGTAGAAGGTCCACGATACAGAGCAGCCTCTCTATGATCCCTCCGTGCTGCAGAATCTCCACTGACAATAGCTGAAACAATACATATGGGAGGCATTAAGTTAGCGTAATGTTAAACAGATTATTTACTTCCCACTAATTATATCTCCCATTGCCCCTATTCTAACATCCTGCCCACTACATTCCCCTGTTTTGGCTTACTGTCATTATGTCCATTTAATTGCGTGCTCAATGTTACCTCTCTAACCACCCATATTAACATTCAGAAGGTTCGCCCCCTCTACCCCTTAATTTTGGGCAGCTCTTGCCTGCCAATTTCACCCCCCAAAAAAAATTCCATCTACTATCACATTTTATGTTACATTATATAGAAAATGAGGTTTCACTTATACAGTACATGCCTTGCATTCACATTTATGCCAGGTTGTTGCCTTTACAAGTGAAGTATTGTTTCATTGTCCAACCCCTATACTGTCTTAACCTGACAATACCTTGTATCTTTGTTATGTTGATAAACAATAACCTCAATATAAAATGGGTTTTTTTAAATAAAAAAAAAGTTAGCATAATATTCATTGTTTTACAGTTGTTATCCGCTGATGCTGGTTAGGGGCAGACATGTAGCAGATTTAGCATTAAGAAGTCTGCAGGTGCATTTTAAGCTCTGAGAATTAGAAAATCATAAATGTTCTCAGCTAAATTACATGAAAAGGGGTCAAAATAAATACTGAAAGTATATTGCAGAGTTGTTTTATTACCCATAGCTAAACATTTCATGTTAAAATCTCAAGGCGCATTTAAAAGGAATCTTATTTTAACATTTCATTTACAGATTGTAACTTTCTGGATTAGTAAAGGTTTTTTTTTTTTTCCAATCTTATTCTAATTTATAGACCAGCAATTTGCTGTATAATTCTGTAAAAAGTACCTTAAGTTCCCTGAGCTGGGAGTGTATGGTTTCTGTATCCAGTTTAATGCAGCTCAGCTCTCCAAGACGTTCCTCAGTCCTCAAGAGATGGGTGAGTTCCGAGGACACAACTTGCTCCAGCTGAAATGCAGACCACAGAGGATGAGAGAGAGACCAAGGGGAAAGGTGAGTGGTGGATATATGATCAGGAGAAGACAACAAGACCCTCAGATACAGTTGTGGACACCTAGAGACTGGAGGGTACCACACTGTGACAGAGATGCAGAGACCAGCAAGAAATAGAGGGATGAACAGTAGAAGTATAAAAGAAATGATTGTCACAAAAGTGAAAGATAAATAAAGTTATTAGCACAGAACAGAGGAGAGAGGTAGCACAAGAAATCCCCATAAGAAGACCATGGAGATCTGATGAACAGGAGACAGATACAGTCAGCTAAAAACAGTCACTCAACAGAATGATCTTATAATGGTTGTCTGTGGTGCTGAAATGATTCTGATTATCACCCTCGTCTGCTAAGCTCATACAGCTTTGCACCAAACATCTATGTGTTATTGATCACAGTTTAATATCTACTCATCTGGGTCAGACAGAGGGGTTTCTTTTGACCATCCCAGATTCTTGTAATTTGCCACTTATCCCTCTCCTCCTGCTGCATAACTGCTTCTTGAGTCACAGACATAGTTTTGTGGTTTTCCCTGTACTGTGTGGCACTAATAAAGTTCCTTGGCTGAATGTGAACAATAACCCTAATCATCTCCTGGCATGCTGTAGCTACTACGTCCTTATCCATGCTGTAGCTACTACTTCCTTGTCCATGAATAAATATGGTTTCTTTCACTGAAGGGTATTTTGGCATCTTTTTCTGGTGCAGCAAAGCAAAATAAGACTTTTCTTTCCCCCTCTTAAGATGAAAACTGACATCTCTGCTAACCAGCATGTTTCCCTAACTGGCAAACTATAGGTATTTTTTTCAGCCCTGAATATTATTGTAATGTTTTGATTAGTTATAACTATAATGTAATAAATAAAGGTGCAACACCATAACTCATTGTAGAGATATAATCAATTTACATGAATCAATTTAAGCCAGTGGTGAGGGGAATATTGCAGACACTCAAAGCACCAAATTATCTGGTATGAGATGAGGGGGCCAAAAATGTCCTGGTTATAGAAGTCTCTAATGTCTAATAATACCTTGTGGACCTATCATAACATTCCCGTTGCTATATAAATCATTTGGCAGTAGGTGAAATAGTAATTGGAAGAGAGTATCAGGGTTTCACTTAACGTTTTATTCTAAGGGACTAGGAAATTTCCCTTTTTTGGACACATGATAACTCATTTAAAAGAGAAAGATATGTTTCCCTTTTTGCACAGTAGACTTGAGGCATGGCAAAGCTAGTGGGAACATTTACCAACATCCTGTGGACCCCCATTGCATGGACACTCTGCATGTGAGTGAACATAATAGCCAGCAGCTCTGATATTTTCTAGAAGGACATGTATAAGATTTAGTTTCACACCTTCTCAGTGTCAGTTAAGGTCAGTTCTTCCCTCTCACTGCTGCAGGAAGACACCAGCTTCTCCATACGTCCCAGCCAGAGGGACACATCTTCCTGTGAAGGGTCAAGTCGTGATGTGGCTTCCAGTGTCTGCTCCAGTCTCAGCAGGATATCCCCTGTGCTCTGTGATATAATTAAGTATCGCACCCTCAGAGCATCCATCTTCTCCTGACTCAGCTGAGCTTCCTCTCCTATAACATAGAACAGACTGATGTGCCTCAAAAGTTATGACATCTGCAACCATTATCTGGTAATTCTTTTATGCTGAACTTCAGTTTTTACATGTTGTGTCAAACAAAAAAATTATAAAATTAGGCATAGCTAGGCATCAGGCATCCATGTTTATAAATGAAATAAATACCAGAACTTACAGCCAAAACTTCTCAAGAAGGGTTTCTGTGGAATGTACACAGACCAACACATATGCATAGGATGTGCAGGCAAACTAGTTCAATATTAATTCTGACTGCCAAATATGGTTAAATTATGTTTTTTTACCCAACCAATAATGATGTTTATTCTCATTTAATATAAAAAAAAACAGAACGGCCATTTTTTCTTGTTTGTTTTTCTTTGTTTAGTTTTTAAACAATCTAAAAAATGTGAGTAAATAAAGTCAAGGTTAAAAATTCCCATTTCTCCATTTCTCCATGACAGCACAATAAACAGCTGATACTGGTTGCCACTCACTGAAACCAAAGCAAGTTGATGGGTTTAATGGAGTCCATGTGTGTGTTTAGCAATTACATAGAGTGTTGCTTCTGATAAACAATCTCATTGCCTTTTCTATATGGGCATGATGGATAAGCTGGCTTGTTTACTCAATAATTTTGAGAACCTGGTTTTCCAATTTGAGATTTTCATTTAAAATTAATTTACATAAGAAGAAAGTGGCCGCGACTTATATTCTATAATAATTCTTATACTGTAAATCACAAAACCTCTAAGTGACAAGCTTTAGTGACCCTAGAAACTCAAACATCTAAAAAGGCATCCAAATTCATTTCAAATAAACAAATATGTCAAACAGGCCAATATTGCACTTTATCAAGTGCCTCTGGCTGTTGAATTTTGTTGCTCATATTTCAATAACTTGTGGTCAGGTAGATTCTGATTAGCAAAGTAAATTGTGTTGTATGCGTTGTATGCATGACTTTTCCAATATCCAATCCGAAATAGTTTATTTATATTGTGGTTGTTCCAATGGCGAAAAATGTATCAAATGTGCTTCTGTCTCTTAGTCTTCTTGTAGACCTCTATCAAACTGCATATATTCCATTACAGCATACTGAAGTAGGCTCATGCATCTTTTGATAGAGGCATAAATAGGTTTTAAAGAGGTCAAAGCTGTTGAATTTTATGGAACAAGGTCACCTACTGGTTTAATAAAAACTATGGGACTGATGTCTCTATTGGGCTTGAAGAGATTATATTTCTTGAGGCTCAAACAGATAATCAAAATCCCTTCAGAAACATACTAAATACAGTAATCTTATTGTCCAGGCACCTAATACTGAAAGCCTGGAAGGGTAGAACAGCTCCTAGCTTCTCGCTTTTTATTAGAGAAATACAGAACCAAATCATTTTTGAATCATTTCATACACAGTTATTAGGGGAACAAAAAATTAAAAAATTCTTAGTAGGATGGCTCCCCATAATTAAAACCTACCCTCATCAAATCCAAAAACGTATATTGAACCCTTTTTTGAGTTCCAATAGTTTTGCTGAATTAGTGTTATTAGATGAATTCCCTGCATCATGGATCTCACTATATAGAGAAATATACTAATGGTTATAAAACTAGTAAGTCAACCTTTCACCTGAGTAGTGTGATATAATTAGGGGTCAATATGAAGGGAGACAGGGGGTGGGGACTTTATTTTGTGTTTTTTTTTTTTTTTCCCTCTTTGAGCTCCGTCTTCGAGAATGTGATATCGTGAATTGGAGCTGTAACTGTTTAATCTAGGTTTATTCTGATGTTTAGAATCATACTGTATAGAAAAATGACAAAAGCTAAGATAATGGCTATCCAGTAGGGTAGATTGTTATATTTTTTATTTTTCTTGCTGAGGTGGAGCTGCGTCTCCATGGAAGTTACAATATGATCAGGAGCTGCGTCTCCACAATCTATTACTTTTCTGTTTCTTTTTCTTTGTATTGTGGATCGATTTGTTTTGCTTTGTATGTAATCTTGAAAAAACTGATAAATAAATATATAAAAAAAAAAAAAACTGTTGAATTTAATAATATTTTAAAAATCCTCAAAAAGTGTTTTTTGAAGGACTTTAATATCTCTGATGAGTGTGAAGTATTGGTGACAGTAATGTGGTATTGCACCATCACAAAAACACAAAAAAATGGGGGGGGGGGGTTCTGAGGATTACAATGATTTTGAATTTGATTACACTGTGACACAGTTCATAAAAGGGATTAGAATGTAATTTAACTATAAATGTTCATATTCTGAAATCTTCAAAATGTTGTCAGGTTTTTCTTTAGCTGATATGAATGCACCTCGCTTAAAGCCCACTCACCTGCCACCATTTCCAGCAACATCTGGCCTCTCTCCAGAACATCTTCCAAATCTCCTGGCTTAGACTGAATTTCCTGACACAGAAGCTAAAAAAACAGACAACAATATAAAGATAGAACCCTCACCAGGTACCATAGGAAAATCCTTTTGAGTCAAATGTGCCATAGTTACGAGAGCAGCTGGGAATACAGACTTCCATCTTGCAAAAGAGAAAAGTCACTATTAAAAGTAGTAGCTTTGGTTGATGTGTATGTGTATTATATAAAAAGATGAGTCACAGCACAGAAAACCTATCCATATACAGGTTAAATAGTCACCATTAGATTACATTTAACACCAAGATTGTACAAAAATAGCAATATTAGAACTGCACGTAACTTTAAGTATGCATTGAACATAGCTGCCTTCCAGCAATATGCAGGTGTAAATGCAACTACCAAGTAGTGTACAGTTGCTGGAGAGCACAGGTAATATAAACTGGCAGCACTCGGATCCAAATATAGATCCAATGCATGTTAAAAAAAACTGAGGTTATGATGGGTGTTTGAAGCCATGTTGTGGCCATACCTGGACCTGCTGGTGAACATTCTCAATTTGACTCATAGACCCTTTGGCTCTCCAGAGTTCGGCCAGCTGTCTCTCTGTGGCATTAACCCAGTCTTGGAAGGCATCTAGTGCTTCCTGAAATCTTTGTGCGGCTGGAACAATCTGCTCCAAGTGACGATGCCTGTAAAGGGAGGATACCACACATAAAGCAACTACTGTCATCCTCATTCACCAGTATATGAGACATTTGACCTACATCTCATTCACAACTTCATGAAACGTCTGCCTAAATCACATCCAACAAATCACGAAACACCTGCTGTAGACCATGTTCAAAAGGTCATAATGAACCTGCTGTAGACCTCATTCACCAGGTTATTAAACATCTGCTCTAGGCCTCATACACCAGGTTATGAAGAACTTGTTGTAGACCTGATACACCAGGTTATGACACACCTGTCATAAAACCCCTGCCCTAGATCTCATTTACTAGATCATGGAATACCTCCCTATACATCATTCACCAGATAACAAAACACCTCCCCTAGAGCAGTTTTTCTCAACTGCAGTCCTCAAGTACCCCCAACAGACCAGGTTTTATTATAGCTAAACTAATGCACAAATGACGTAATCAGCTGATGGGTGAGAGCAGGTTAGTAACCATGGTTACTGATCAGCTGATTATTTCAACTGTGCTCTATGTCAGCTATAATGAAAACCTGGCATGTTGGGGGTACTTGAGAACTGTGGTTGAGAAACACTGCTCTAGACCACATAAACAGGTCATGAAAAAACTGTCCTAGACTTTATGGACTATATCATTTAATGCTTCCTCTAGAACACATTCACCGGGTAATTAAACACCTGTCCTATACCTCATTTTCTAGATCATGAAATACCTCACTACACCTCATTCACTAGATCATGAAACACCTCCCCTAGATCACATTCACCAAGTCATAAAACAACTGTCCTAGACTTATTGGGGCCTATCTATCAAGCTCCGAATGGAGCTTGATGCCCCGTGTTTCTGGTGAGCCTGCAGACTCGCCAGAAACAGCAGTTATGAAGCAGCGGTCACAAAGACCGCTGCACCATAACCTGTCCACCTGCTCTGAGCAGGCGGACAGACATCGCCGCAATTCAACCCGATCAAGTACGATCGGGTCGATTGACACCCCCCTGTTGGCGGCCGATTGGCCGCGATTCTGCAGGGGGCGGCGTTGCACCAGCAGCTCTTGTGAGCTGCTGGTGCAATGCTGAATACGGAGAGCGTATTGCTCTCTGTATTCAGCGAGGTCTGGCGGACCTGATCCGCACTGTCGGATCAGGGTCGCCAGACTTTGATAAATAAGGGCCATTGTCTAGATCATTTAACTCTTCCCCTAGACCACATTCACCAGGTCATAAAACAACTGTCCTACAACTTTTTGACTAGATCATGAAACTCTTCCCCCAGACCACATTCACCAGATCTTAAAACAACTCTCCTAAAAAAACATTTTCCAGGTCTTGAAACACCTGCTTTAGTACTTATTCAAAAGGTCAAGAGGCACTTCCCTAGATATCATTTACTAGCTTATAAAACACCTGCCCTAACCCTCATTCAGTAGGTCATGAAACACTTGCCTTAGGCCATATTTGCCAAATCGTGAAACACCTGCAGTATATCTTATTAGTAAGGTCACAAAACACATCACAAAGAATTCATTCACTAGGTTATAAAAATGTATTTAGCCCCCATTTACAAGGTCATAAAACACATGCCATAGACTTCATTCAACAAGTCATAAAGCATCTGCCTTAGATCTCATTCACCATAAACCCCCTGCCCTAAACTTAATTCAGCAGGTCATAATGTATGTGCCTTAGATCTCATTCACCAGATCATAAACCACCTGCCCTAGACTTCATTCAGCAGGCCAATAAGTTGTGCCTTAGTCCTCATTCACCAGGCCATAAACTACCTTCCCTAGACTTCATTCAGCAGGTCATACAGTATGTGCCTTAGACCTCATTCATCAGGTCACAAAGCATGTGCCTTAGACCTCATTTACCAGGTCATGAAACACATGTTCTCCTAGACCTCATTCACCAGATCATGGAGCATCTGTTTTAGACCTCATTTACTAGGTCATAAAGCAGCTGTTCTAGACCTTATTCACTAGGCATGTGGTACAACTATCCTCACACAGTTCTAGAATGTATGTGCTGTTTTACTCCTTCTAAACTTATCATTATAAAGGCATAATTACAGCCCAGTAAACCCTACACACACCTGGCCTCTGCCTTTTGGATGAGTGTATCAAATCGCTCCTGAAGGTGTGAGAGTGGATTGACTAGTTGCTTTGCTTCTACACCCTCAATAGGAAGAGGCTGCGATGGTGACTTCTTGTCATGTAGAACTCTCTCTATCTTGGGCCTCCTCTCCTCTAACAGCCGTTGGAGAAGCTGGAAGATAAAGTAATCAAAAACAACTTTTTAGACATGGAAATCAAGTATGTTGTCCATCTGTGTAATTGTATTGTAGGTGAGCTCAACGTATTAAGGAGATTACACGTCTAACAAAATGGACACATGCACATGGAAATCCCAGCATATGGAAACACTTTCTTAGCCTATCATGATGGTAAGTGACCAGGCAAAAACTGTGTCCATACTTATGGACTTCACAGTTTGGATTTGTATATTTGTCACCTTCTGCTCCTGAAGCTGAGCTTTGACAACTTTGGCTTCAGATGATGGAGATTTCTGGACCTCAGTAAGCTCTTCCATATCTGTTATCCATGTCAAGATAGTTTCCAATGACTCTTGGGGCTCTGAGCTCTGCCAATCCTCTGGCAATGTGAGAGCTCGCTGAGCAATCTGGGAAGTCAGAAGATTGAAGGAGAGACAGTCATGTTATAACCTAATATTCATACATATACATTATACAATGTAATTACTCCCTCCACATCACAGGTATATACTAGCTAGTTCATTGGCTTCTCATGTAAAATTGGCTTAACCCCTTATTTGCTGTTGCAGAGTCTGTAATTTGTCTGGCTGTGAATAATATATTTGAATTAGTTTTATACATACTGTATGGCTGAAGGAGTCCCATTGGCCCATTCGATACTGAGATTCTGTCTGTACCTCTCTGCTGGACTGCACCTGTGAAGAAAACTGCCACTGTCACAGAGTGTCCCCTTGCGTAGTATTTACATATTGGTTTTATAAGAAGCATCTCTCATAGACCTCATTCTGGAAGAGGCCTGGAATGATTAACCAGCAGGCATTCTCCCCATTACCCAAATGAAACATATAGATTTTGATGGTAAATATTCATAGGCCTATCAAGTCTGCCTTTAATTCCTATAAAGTATATGCTTAAGTAGTCTGTTAGTCCCCCACCTCTAATGAAAGTTTATTCAATAAACAAACCACCCTTTCTATAAATTAAGACTTCTGGAAATTACTCCTAAACCCACTGCACTTCAACTTGAGATCATCACCCCTTGTTCTGAAGAGCGTAAAAAATTTTTTAAATAAATCGTGATTACAAATGTCATACAGATCATAAAATTGTGACCTATTATCAGGTGCTGAAAACTGATCACAGTACTGGGAATGAAGCACCTAACTAGTGACATACGGCATAATCAGAAGTTCCCTAAACAGGGCCTCAACCTTTGTGCATAACACTACGCATTCCGACTGTTAGCGTTGATTTTATTTATAACTATTTATAGAAATGATATATTTGGAACAACATTTCCTGGGCCAGACAACACCTAATATAAGGTGTGTTGAGAATAAAGTACAGAATAAAGGGGAAAAGGAAGTAAAATTATATTGTAACCATAATAATATTCTATTTTCTTCCATCATTTTATTTGTAAACAAATTTGATTCTTGTATTTTACTCCTTGAAACCGGTTAAGCCTTGTGGTCAAAGCTCAGTTCCTGCAACAGCCCATTCTGCTCCAGCTGAGGACAAGGCTGGTGACTGAAGCATACTCATGTATCCTGCCTCCCATTTGCTCATGTATTCTCATTTGGAGTGACACAGGACACAACTTTGACTATGCATTTAACCACATTGCAAGGGTTAAACTCAGAAACAAAAAGATCAGTCTATTATTACTGTAGAAAGTCCCTTTAATGGTTCACTGTACGCAAACAAAACCACACAAATACAGTGGGCATCACACCTGATAGAGAGTTGATTGTTATCCTGCACATACATGTTGTCTTTGAGTTATTTTATGTACCCTGATTCCAGACAAAAACATGAGAGAACAAAGTTACACCCCCTTAAAGTGACAGAACACAATTTTTCTTTCATGATTCAGATAAAGTGTACAATTTTCAGTCACTTCAGTCATTTCAGGGGGGTTTGCAAGAGTTTTAGTGCATCCTCATGGAGACAAATGATATGTGTGAGAGTAAAACCCGACTACTATAAATGATGGCACCTAATGTGTCTAAACCAATAAACGGCCAGATTATGGTTGGATCGCTAATTTATTGTGTGTCCGTAAATGGGCAAATTTGTCCGTTTACGGGTGCACATTAAATAGCCAGCTATTACAAGTGGCTGGTTATGTGACCGCAAGCTCATCGTTTTCACTTTGCACTAGAAATCATTAACCAGAGATCAGATCTCTGGTTAATGAAAAAAGTTGCCCCAATTGCCCCCAAAATAAAGAGGACAGCAGAGTATCATTAAATAAACATATCAAACAGTCCAGAATGCAGTAGCACCATTTATATAAAAAGATTTATTAAAGCCAAAAAATCACATACAACGTTTCGGACATCTGTCTAAGGACTGATGTCCGAAACGTTGTATGAACTGTTTGCTATTTGTTTGGGCTTTGGTATAGACCCTGGCAGCTTGCACGGATTTACTCCACTGAGTGCTGAACAATTATTGTGGTATTATATAAACATATGAGCACCTTTATTTTAATGATAAACTGCATGAAGCAGTTATAAGGGGTAAAGCGAAGGGATGTGGGGTGTTATAAATAACCTAATGTGCCTTTACATGGATATCCATGGGGGACTGTGTTTTCACTATTAATATATATGTATATACACATATAAACACATAAATATATAGGTATATACACATATAAACACATAAATATATAGGTATATACACATATAAACACATAAATATATAGGTATATACACATATAAACACATAAATATATCGGTATATACACATATAAATGCATAAATATATAGATATATACACATATAAACACATAAATATATAGGTATATACACATAAATATATAGGTATATACACATATAAACACATAAATATATAGGTATATACACATATAAACACATAAATATATATGTATATACACATATAAACACATAAATATATAGGTATATACACATATAAAAACATAAATATATATGTATATACACATATAAACACATAAATATATAGGTATATACACATATAAACACATAAATATATAGGTATATACACATATAAACACATAAATATATAGGTATATACACATATAAACACATAAATATATAGGTATATACACATATAAACACATAAATATACAGTATATGTATATACACATATAAACACATAAATATATAGGTATATACACATATAAACACATAAATATATATGTATATACACATATAAACACATAAATATATAGGTATATACACATATAAACACATAAATATATAAGTATATACACATAATAACACATAAATATATATGTATATACACATATAAACACATAAATATATATATGTATATACACATAATAACACATAAATATATATGTATATACACATATAAACACATAAATATATAGGTATATACACATAACACATAAATATATATGTATATACACATATAAACACATAAATATATCTGTATATACACATATAAACACATAAATATATATGTATATACACATAGTAACACATAAATATATAGGTATATACACATATAAACACATAAATATATATGTATATACACATATAAACACGTAAATATATAGGTATATACACATATAAACACATAAATATATAGGTATATACACATATAAACACATAAATATATATGTATATACACATAATAACACATAAATATATATGTATATGCACATACTAACACATAAATATATATGTATATACACATAGTAACACATAAATATATATGTATATACACATAGTAACACATAAATATATATGTATATACACATAGTAACACATAAATATATATGTATATACACATAGTAACACATAAATATATGTATATATACACATAGTAACACATAAATATATATGTATATACACATAGTAACACATACATAAATATGTATATACACATAGTAACACATAAATATATATGTATATACACATAGTAACAAATAAATATATATGTATATACACACAGTAACACATAAATATATATGTATATACACATAATAACACATAAATATATATGTATATACACACAGTAACACAAAAATATATATGTATATACACATAATAACACATAAATATATCTGTATATACACATAGTAACACATAAATATATATGTATATACACACAGTAACACATAAATATATCTGTATATACACATAGTAACACATAAATATATGTATATATACACATAGTAACACATAAATATATATGTATATACACATAGTAACACATACATAAATATGTATATACACATAGTAACACATAAATATATATGTATATACACATAGTAACAAATAAATATATATGTATATACACATAGTAACACATAAATATATATGTATATACACATAGTAACACATAAATATATATGTATATACACATAATAACACATAAATATATATGTATATACACATAGTAGCACATAAATATATATGTATATACACATAGTAACACATAAATATATATGTATATACACATAATAACACATAAATATATATGTATATACACATAATAACACATAAATATATATGCATATACACATAGTAACACATAAATATATATGTATATACACATAGTAACACATAAATATATATGTATATACACATATAAACACATAAATATATATGTATATTCACATAATAACACAGAAATATATATGTATATACACATACTAACACATAAATATATATGTATAAACACATAACACATAAATATATCTGTATATACACATACTAACACATAAATATATATGTATATACACATAGTAACACATAAATATATATGTATATACACATACTAACATATAAATATATATGTATATACACATAGTAACACATAAATATATATGTATATACACATAGTAACACATAAATATATATGTATATACACATAATAACACATAAATATATATGTATATACACACAGTAACACATAAATATATATGCATATATACATACTAACACATAAATATATCTGTATATACACATAGTAACACATAAATATATATGTATATACACATAGTAACACATAAATATATATGTATATACACACAGTAACACATAAATATATATGCATATATACATACTAACACATAAATATATCTGTATATACACATAGTAACACATAAATATATATGTATATACACATAGTAACACATAAATATATATGTATATACACATAGTAACACATAAATATATATGTATATACACATAGTAACACATAAATATATATGTATATACACATAGTAACACATAAATATATATGTATATACACATAATAACACATAAATATATATGTATATACACACAGTAACACATAAATATATATGTATATACACATAATAACACATAAATATATATGTATATACACATAATAACACATAGATATATATGTATATACACATAGTAACACATAACTATATATGTATATACACATAGTAACACATAAATATATATGTATATACACATAGTAACACATAAATATATATGTATATACACATAATAACACATAACTATATATGTATATACACATAGTAACACATAAATATATATGTATATACACATAATAACACATAAATATATATGTATATACACATAGTAACACATAAATATATATGTATATACACATAATAACATATAAATATATATGTATATACACATAGTAACACATAAATATATCTGTATATACACATAGTAACACATAAATATATATGTATATGCACATATAAACACATAAATATATATGTATATACACATATAAACACATAAATATATATGTATATACACATATAAACACATAAATATATAGGTATATACACATATAAACACATAAATATGTATGTATATACACATAGTAACACATAAATATATAGGTATATACACATATAAACACATAAATATGTATGTATATACACATACTAACATAAATATATCTGTATATACATATACTAACACATAAATATACAGTATATGTATATACACATAACATATAAATATATATGTATATACACATACTAACACATACATATATATGTATATACACATATAAACACATAAATATATATGTATATAAACACATAAATATATATGTATATACACATATAAACACATAAGTATATATGTATATACACATATAAACATATAAATATATATGAATATAACTATATACATATATATTTATTCATTGCTGCCCAAAACTGTGCGATTTGCTCCCTGCGCTGCGCTAGGTGGTTTGCCGTGTCTGTCGGAATGAAAACAAGGCTCCCATTAAAGGCTATGGAAGTGCGCTTTTGTGAGCGTTTGGCTTCCTGGCAATGCGAACAATACCAGCGCCCATTTACGTGCGCTAATATTACTGAGTGGAGCACAAATACAGCCCTCGTGTAAGCGCAATATGGTGCTCCACTCGTAATCTAGCTCAAAATCAGTACATGTTGTGTGCAATTAATAATGTAGGTAATTTTATGAATAAACATTTTTTTTAAATGCAGCTTCTTGCTTTATTGCAGCCATAAATTAAAATTCTGATCCTCGTGTAAATGTGTCCAAGTTTCACAGTGTGAATTAAGCAGTATTTTTATTCTTTAGCAAACAAGAAAATGATTATGAGCTGAACATGAACAAAAACGTAATATTGCAAAAAAAACGGCTGCAAGCGGACAAAATATGCCAAGGTCAAGAGATCAGTGCTGTTGAACTAGAAAGACACAAAAAAAGTGTTTTACTATTAAATATGGCAGCTGTATTCTCTCAATGCAAAGTATCACTGAAGTTACCTTGGTGCAAAGTCGCTGGACAGCCACACAGGTGAATTCAACTAGACCACATTGTTATCCCAGGATATGATAAATAAAGATAATTTGTGGTTCCCAATACAATTGTGGATCATATTAAAGGGCATTTTATACAACAATACAGCCTAACAAATTACTAAACAAAACTGTAGAAAGGGAGCAGAGAATACACTGCTCATGCATATATGAGCTCAACTGGTCGTGACTTCATTCTTGAGGAAAGTCTTAAAAGCTTATCTTTTAATATGCATTGGGCTAGATTACAATTGGAGTGCATTAGATAGCGCAGGGTACGTTGTCTTTTGCGCCACTTTAGGTTAAATATTTTACCAAAGTATATTAATGCACATTATACTTTTATTGGATAGCATATTGAGCATTATTAGCGAGCTCATTGCGCTCCCTTTAGTGGTGAGTTAAGTTTATCGCAATCTAAAATACCACTATATAATGAAGACCTGAAGTAACCCTTTGTTATTAATAGTTTACCACAGAACTGCATTAAGAACTAATAGTTGTGCACAATCAACAATGCTCCTCGGCGCTCAAGCGATATCCAACATGAATTTTAATGTGATATACAACATGTAGATGTTAGTCTGCACTAAACTATTGCTTGAGCGTTAAAGAAAACATTAGACTGGTAATATGAGCACAAAAACAGAAGCACTGTTGATCGCACTTGAGTAATGTTAACTCACAATACCACTAATATTTTTGAGCTCCACTTGTAATCTAGTCCATTAGTTAGCTTTTGCTACTTACAGTAATACTCTGCTATTTTACCATCTCCACTAACTGTACTTATACGGCTTCTCCAAGCTGAAATCTAAATAAAAATTATGAAAGAGTTATATTTAGTAAAGATGTCATAAATAAAAAGTTTTGCCATCTACTTTTTTTATATGGAGAATCTGAGCATTAGATTTAGGTGCCGAATTATCAAGCTCCGAATGAAGCTTGATGCCCCTTGTTTCCGGAGAGCCTAAAGACCGCTGCTCCATAACTTTTCCGCCTGCTCTGAGGCGGCAGATAGAAATCAACCCGATTGAATACGATCCGGTTGATTGACACCTCCTGCTAGTGGCCGATTGGCTGCGAATCTGCAGGGGGCGGTATTGCACAAGAAGTTCTGGTCAACTGCTTGTGCAATGATAAATGCCGACAGCAAATGAGGCCCATTTATCATGCTCTGAATGGAGCTTGAGGGCCCGTGTTTCTGACGAGTCTTCAGAATCACCAGAAACGCAAGTTATGGAGCAGCGGTCTAAAGACCGCTGCTCCTTAACCTGTCCGCCTGCTCTGAGTAGGTGGACAGAGATCGCCACAATTCAACCCGATCGAGTACAATTGGGTTGATTGACACCTCCCTGCTGGCGGTCGATTGGCCTTTGTTAAATAAGCCTTTATGTCTAAAGTTCAAGGCTTTTTTTTTAAACATTTCTATTCGGGAGACACCAAAATATATCTCTTGAGTCAATGTGTAAACAAATCATCGCTCATAGGGCAAACAATTAGTACAAGGAGAAGTGATTATAATAGGGTTAGCATAGTTTGTATTCAAATGTATCCTTGAATATTAGTTATTAAGGAATGCTTGAAGCTCCAAAACCTTGGTGCACAGTAGAGAATTGCATAAAACAGGTACAGTTCTAAAGAAAGCCCTGTAGGTGGCAATGTAATATGGTAACAAGAGACGAGGAAAGAAGCAGGTCTTTGGCAGAGCACAGGGGCAGAGAGAGTGCTATGTTATTTGTCCCACCATATAAGGGTCGGGTTTAGCAGATGAAGCTTAAGAAGCCACTGGAGGGATTGGCAGAGAGAGGTGCAGCAGATGAGGCTAAGGGAAGCCAGTGGATGGATTGGTAGAGAGAGGTGCAGCAGATGAGGCTAAGGGAAGCCAGTGGATGGATTGGTAGAGAGAGGTGCAGCAGATGAGGCTATAGGAAGCCAGTGGAGGGATTGGTAGAGAGGTGCAGCAGATGAGGCTAAGGGAAGCCAGTGAATGGATTGGCAGAGAGAGGTGCAGCAGATGAGGCTAAGGGAAGTCAGTGGAGGGATTGGCAGAGAGAGGTGCAGCAGATGAGGCTAAGGGAAGCCAGTGGAGGGATTGGTAGAGAGAGCTGCAGCAGATGAGGCTAAGGGAAGCCAGTGGAGGGATTGGTAGAGAGAGGTGCAGCAGATGAGGCTAAGGGAAGCCAGTGGATGGATTGGTAGAGAGAGGTGCAGCAGATGAGGCTAAGGGAAGCCAGTGGAGGGATTGGCAGAGAGAGGTGCAGCAGATGAGGCTAAGGGAAGCCAGTGGAGGGATTGGTAGAGAGAGGTGCAGCAGATGAGGCTAAGGGAAGTCAGTGGATGGATTGGTAGAGAGAGGTGCAGCAGATGAGGCTATAGGAAGCCAGTGCAGGGATTGGTAGAGAGGTGCAGCAAATGAAGCTAAGGGAAGCCAGTGGAGGGATTGGCAGAGAGAGGTGCAGCAGATGAGGCTAAAGGAAGCCAGTGGAGGGATTGGTAGAGAGAGTTGCAGCAGATGAGGCTAAAGGAAGCCAGTGGAGGGATTGGTAGAGAAAGGTGCAGCAGATGAGGCTATAGGAAGCCAGTGGAGGGATTGGCAGAGAGAGTTGCAGCAGATGAGGCTAAGGGAAGCCAGTGGATGGATTGGTAGAGAGGTGCAGCAGATGAGGCTAAGGGAATTCAGTGGAGGGATTGGCAGAGAGAGGTGCAGCAGATGAGACTAAGGGAAGTCAGTGGAGGGATTGGTAGAGAGAGGTGCAGCATATGAGGCTATGGGAAGCCAGTGGAGGGATTGGCAGAGAGAGTTGCAGCAGATGAGGCTAAGGGAAGCCAGTGGATGGATTAGTAGAGAGGTGCAGCAGATGAGGCTAAGGGAAGTCAGTGGAGGGATTGGCAGAGAGAGGTGCAGCAAATGAGACTAAGGGAAGTCAGTGGAGGGATTGGCAGAGAGAGGTGCAGCAGATGAGGCTAAGGGAAGCCAGTGGAGGGATTGGCAGAGAAATGTGCAGCAGATGAGGCTAAGGGAAACCAGTGGAGGGATTGGTAGAGAGGTGCAGCAGATTAGACTAAGGGAACCCAGTGGAGGGATTGGCAGAGAGAAGTGCAGCAGATAAGGCTATAGGAAGCCAGTGAAGGGATTGGCAGAGAGGTACAGCAGATGATTCAAAGGGAAGCCAGTGGAGGGATTTGCAGATAAGTGCATCAGATGAGGCTAAGGGAAGCCAGTGGAGGTCTAGGCATAGAGGTGAAGCAGATGATGCTAAAAGAAGCTAATGGAGGGATAGGCAGAGAGTTGCAGCAGATGAGGCTATGGTAAGCCAATGGAGGAATCAGCGGTGAGGTGTGACAGATGAGGCTAAGGAAAGCCAGTGAAGGGATATGCAGAGAGGTGCAGCAGATACGGCTAAGAGAAGCCAGTGGAGGGATAGGCAGAGAGGTGTTGCACATGAGGCCAAGGCAAGCCAGTGTTTAGTATATAGGGGCATCTCCTGGCTGCTCTATCAGATTTCCATACTACTCTAAGTATGTGCTTAGTATATAGGGGCATCTCCTGGCTGTTCTATCAGATTTCCATACTACTCTCAGCATGTGCTTTGTATATAGGGGCATCTCCTGGCTGCTCTGATTTCTATACTACTCTCAGTATGTGCTTAGTATATATGGGGCATCTCCTGGCTGCTCTATCTGATTTCCATACTACTCTCAGCATGTGCTTTGTATATAGGGGCATCTCCTGGCTGCTCTGATTTCTATACTACTCTCAGTATGTGCTTAGTATATAGGGGCATCTGCTGGCTGTTCTATCTGATTTCTATACTACTCTCAGTATGTGCTTAGTATATAGGGGCATCTCCTGGCTGCTCTATCTGATTTCTATACTACTCTCTGTATGTGCATTGTATATAGGGAAATCTCCTGGCTGCTCTGATTTCTATATTACTCTCAGTATGTGCTTTGTATATATGGGGCAACTCCTGGCTGTTCTATCAGATTCCCATACTACTCTCAGCATGTGCTTTGTATATAGGGGCATCTCCCGGCTGCTCTATCAGATTTCTATACTACTCTCAGTATGTGCTAAGTATATAGGGGCATCTCCTGGCTGCTCTATCAGATTTCTATACTACTCTCAGTATGTGCTCAGTATATAGGGGCATCTGCTGGCTGTTCTATCAGATTCCCATACTACTCTCAGCATGTGCTTTGTATATAGGGGCATCTCCCGGCTGCTCTATCTGATTTCTATACTACTCTCAGTATGTGCTTAGTATATAGGGGCATCTCCTGGCTGTTCTATCTGATTTCTATACTACTCTCAATATGTGCTTAGTATATAGGGGCATCTCCTGGCTGTTCTATCTGATTTCTATACTACTCTCAGTATGTGCTTTGTATATAGGGGCATCTGCTGGCTGCTCTATCTGATTTCTATACTACTCTCAGTATGTGCTTTGTATATAGGGGCATCTCCTGGCTGTTCTATCTGATTTCTATACTACTCTCAGTATGTGCTTAGTATATAGGGGCATCTCCTGGCTGTTCTATCTGATTTCTATACTACTCTCAGTATGTGCTTAGTATATAGGGGCATCTCCTGGCTGCTCTATCTGATTTCTATATTACTCTCAGTATGTGCTTAGTATATAGGGGCATCTCCTGGCTGTTCTATCTGATTTCTATACTACTCTCAGTATGTGCTTAGTATATAGGGGGCATCTCCTGGCTGCTCTATCTGATTTCTATACTACTCTCAGTATGTGCTTTGTATACAGGGGCATCTCCTGGCTGTTCTATCTGATTTCTATACTACTCTCAGTATGTGCTTAGTATATAGGGGCATCTCCTGGCTGTTCTATCTGATTTCTATACTACTCTCAGTATGTGCTTAGTATATAGGGGCATCTCCTGGCTGCTCTATCTGATTTCTATACTACTCTCAGCATGTGCTTTGTATATATGGGGCATCTCCTGGCTGCTCTATCTGATTTCTATACTACTCTCAGTATGTGCTTAGTATATAGGGGCATCTGCTGGCTGTTCTGATTTCTATACTACTCTCAGTATGTGCTTAGTATATAGGGGGCATCTCCTGGCTGCTCTATCTGATTTCTATACTACTCTCAGTATGTGCTTAGTATATAGGGGCATCTGCTGGCTGTTCTGATTTCTATACTACTCTCAGTATGTGCTTAGTATATAGGGGGCATCTCCTGGCTGCTCTATCTGATTTCTATACTACTCTCAGCATGTGCTTTGTATATATGGGGCATCTCCTGGCTGCTCTATCTGATTTCTATACTACTCTCAGTATGTGCTTAGTATATAGGGGCATCTGCTGGCTGTTCTGATTTCTATACTACTCTCAGTATGTGCTTAGTATATAGGGGGCATCTCCTGGCTGCTCTATCTGATTTCTATACTACTCTCAGTATGTGCTTAGTATATAGGGGCATCTGCTGGCTGTTCTGATTTCTATACTACTCTCAGTATGTGCTTAGTATATAGGGGGCATCTCCTGGCTGCTCTATCTGATTTCTATACTACTCTCAGCATGTGCTTTGTATATATGGGGCATCTCCTGGCTGCTCTATCTGATTTCTATACTACTCTCAGTATGTGCTTAGTATATAGGGGCATCTGCTGGCTGTTCTGATTTCTATACTACTCTCAGTATGTGCTTAGTATATAGGGGGCATCTCCTGGCTGCTCTATCTGATTTCTATACTACTCTCAGTATGTGCTTAGTATATAGGGGCATCTGCTGGCTGTTCTGATTTCTATACTACTCTCAGTATGTGCTTAGTATATAGGGGGCATCTCCTGGCTGCTCTATCTGATTTCTATACTACTCTCAGTATGTGCTTAGTATATAGGGAGCATCTCCTGGCTGCTCTATCTGATTTCTATACTACTCTCAGTATGTGCTTAGTATATAGGGAGCATCTCCTGGCTGTTCTATCTGATTTCTATACTACTCTCAGTATGTGCTTAGTATATAGGGGCATCTGCTGGCTGCTCTATCTGATTTCTATACTACTCTCAGTATGTGCTTAGTATATAGGGGGCATCTCCTGGCTGCTCTATCTGATTTCTATACTACTCTTAGTATGTGCTTAGTATATAGGGGCATCTTCTGGCTGTTCTATCTGATTTCTATACTACTCTCAGTATGTGCTTTGTATATAGGGGCATCTCCTGGCTGTTCTATCTGATTTCTATACTACTCTCAGAATGTGCTTTGTATATAGGGGCATCTGCTGGCTGTTCTATCTGATTTCTATACTACTCTCAGTATGTGCTTAGTATATAGGGGGCATCTCCTGGCTGCTCTATCTGATTTCTATACTACTCTCAGTATGTGCTTAGTATATAGGGGCATCTTCTGGCTGTTCTATCTGATTTCTATACTACTCTCAGTATGTGCTTTGTATATAGGGGCATCTCCTGGCTGTTCTATCTGATTTCTATACTACTCTCAGAATGTGCTTTGTATATAGGGGCATCTGCTGGCTGTTCTATCTGATTTCTATACTACTCTCAGTATGTGTTTTGTATATAGGGGGAATCTCCTGGCTGTTCTATCTGATTTCTATACTACTCTCAGAATGTGCTTTGTATATAGGGGCATCTGCTGGCTGTTCTATCTCATTTCTATACTACTCTCAGTATGTGCTTAGTATATAGGGGCATCTGCTGGATGTTCTATCTGATTTCTATACTACTCTCAGTATGTGCTTAGTATATAGGGGCATCTCCTGGCTGTTCTATCTGATTTCTATACTACTCTCAGTATGTGCTTTGTATATAGGGGGCATCTCCTGGCTGTTCTATCTGATTTCTATACTACTCTCAGTATGTGCTTAGTATATAGGGGCATCTCCTGGCTGCTCTATCTGATTTCTATACTACTCTCAGTATGTGCTTAGTATATAGGGGCATCTCCCGGCTGCTCTATCTGATTTCTATACTACTCTCAGTATGTGCTTAGTATATAGGGGCATCTGCTGGATGTTCTATCTGATTTCTATACTACTCTCAGCATGTGCTTTGTATATATGGGGCATCTCCTGGCTGCTCTATCTGATTTCTATACTACTCTCAGTATGTGCTTAGCATATAGGGGGCATCTCCTGGCTGCTCTATCTGATTTCTATACTACTCTCAGTATGTGCTTAGTATATAGGGGCATCTGCTGGCTGTTCTATCTGATTTCTATACTACTCTCAGTATGTGCTTAGTATATAGGGGGCATCTCCTGGCTGCTCTATCTGATTTCTATACTACTCTCAGTATGTGCTTAGTATATAGGGGCATCTTCTGGCTGTTCTATCTGATTTCTATACTACTCTCAGTATGTGCTTTGTATATAGGGGCATCTCCTGGCTGTTCTATCTGATTTCTATACTACTCTCAGAATGTGCTTTGTATATAGGGGCATCTGCTGGCTGTTCTATCTGATTTCTATACTACTCTCAGTATGTGTTTTGTATATAGGGGGAATCTCCTGGCTGCTCTATCTCATTTCTATACTACTCTCAGTATGTGCTTAGTATATAGGGGCATCTGCTGGATGTTCTATCTGATTTCTATACTACTCTCAGTATGTGCTTAGTATATAGGGGCATCTCCTGGCTGTTCTATCTGATTTCTATACTACTCTCAGTATGTGCTTAGTATATAGGGGCATCTCCTGGCTGTTCTATCTGATTTCTATACTACTCTCAGTATGTGCTTAGTATATAGGGGCATCTCCTGGCTGCTCTATCTGATTTCTATACTACTCTCAGTATGTGCTTAGTATATAGGGGCATCTCCTGGCTGCTCTATCAGATTTCTATACTACTCTCAGTATGTACTTTGTATATAGGGGCATCTCCTGGCTGTTCTATCTGATTTCTATACTACTCTCTGTATGTACTTTGTATATAGGGGCATCTCCTGGCTGTTCTATCTGATTTCTATACTACTCTCAGTATGTGCTTAGTATATAGGGGCATCTCCTGGCTGCTCTATCTGATTTCTATACTACTCTCAGTATGTGCTCAGTATATAGGGGCATCTCCTGGCTGCTCTATCTGATTTCTATACTACTCTCAGTATGTGCGTTGTATATAGGGGCATCTCCTGGCTGTTCTATCTGATTTATATACTACTCTCAGTATGTGCTTAGTATATAGGGGCATCTCCTGGCTGTTCTATCTGATTTATATACTACTCTCAGTATGTGCTTAGTATATAGGGGCATCTCCTGCCTGTTCTATCTGATTTCTATACTACTCTCAGTATGTGCTAAGTATATAGGGGCATCTCCTGGCTGCTCTATCTGATTTCTATACTACTCTCAGTATGTGCTTACTATATAGGGGCATCTCCTGGCTGCTCTATCTGATTTATATACTACTCTCAGTATGTGCTTAGTATATAGGGGCATCTCCTGGCTGCTCTATCTGATTTCTATACTACTCTCAGTATGTGCTTAGTATATAGGGGCATCTCCTGGCTGCTCTATCTGATTTCTATACTACTCTCAGTATGTGCTTAGTATATAGGGGAATCTCCTGGCTGCTCTATCTGATTTCTATACTACTCTCAGTATGTGCTTAGTATATAGGGGCATCTCCTGGCTGCTCTATCTGATTTATATACTACTCTCAGTATGTGCTTAGTATATAGGGGCATCTCCTGGCTGCTCTATCTGATTTCTATACTACTCTCAGTATGTGCTTAGTATATAAGGGCATCTCCTGGCTGCTCTATCTGATTTCTATACTACTCTCAGTATGTGCTTTGTATATAGGGGCATCTCCTGGCTGCTCTATCTGATTTCTATACTACTCTCAGTATGTGCTTAGTATATAGGGGCATCTCCTGGCTGCTCTATCTGATTTCTATACTACTCTCAGTATGTGCTTTGTATATAGGGGCATCTCCTGGCTGTTCTATCTGATTTCTATACTACTCTCAATATGTGCTTAGTATATAGGGGCATCTCCTGGCTGCTCTATCTGATTTCTATACTACTCTCAGTATGTGCTTTGTATATAGGGGCATCTCCTGGCTGTTCTGTCTGATTTCTATACTACTCTCAGTATGTGCTTAGTATATAGGGAGCATCTCCTGGCTGTTCTATCTGATTTCTATACTACTCTCAGTATGTGCTTTGTATATAGGGGCATCTCCTGGCTGCTCTATCTGATTCCCATACTACTCTCAGTATGTGCTTAGTATATAGGGGCATCTCCTGGCTGTTCTATCTGATTTCTATACTACTCTCAGTATGTGCTTAGTATATAGGGGCATCTGCTGGCTGCTCTATCTGATTTCTATACTACTCTCAGTATGTGCTTAGTATATAGGGGAATCTCCTGGCTGCTCTATCTGATTTCTATACTACTCTCAGTATGTGCTTAGTATATAGGGGCATCTCCTGGCTGCTCTATCTGATTTATATACTACTCTCAGTATGTGCTTAGTATATAGGGGCATCTCCTGGCTGCTCTATCTGATTTCTATACTACTCTCAGTATGTGCTTAGTATATAAGGGCATCTCCTGGCTGCTCTATCTGATTTCTATACTGCTCTCAGTATGTGCTTTGTATATAGGGGCATCTCCTGGCTGCTCTATCTGATTTCTATACTACTCTCAGTATGTGCTTAGTATATAGGGGCATCTCCTGGCTGCTCTATCTGATTTCTATACTACTCTCAGTATGTGCTTTGTATATAGGGGCATCTCCTGGCTGTTCTATCTGATTTCTATACTACTCTCAATATGTGCTTAGTATATAGGGGCATCTCCTGGCTGCTCTATCTGATTTCTATACTACTCTCAGTATGTGCTTTGTATATAGGGGCATCTCCTGGCTGTTCTATCTGATTTCTATACTACTCTCAGTATGTGCTTAGTATATAGGGAGCATCTCCTGGCTGTTCTATCTGATTTCTATACTACTCTCAGTATGTGCTTAGTATATAGGGGCATCTCCTGGCTGTTCTATCTGATTTCTATACTACTCTCAGTATGTGCTTTGTATATAGGGGGCATCTCCTGGCTGTTCTATCTGATTTCTATACTACTCTCAGTATGTGCTTAGTATATAGGGGCATCTCCTGGCTGCTCTATCTGATTTCTATACTACTCTCAGTATGTGCTTTGTATATAGGGGCATCTCCTGGCTGCTCTATCTGATTCCCATACTACTCTCAGTATGTGCTTAGTATATAGGGGCATCTCCTGGCTGTTCTATCTGATTTCTATACTACTCTCAGTATGTGCTTAGTATATAGGGGCATCTGCTGGCTGCTCTATCTGATTTCTATACTACTCTCAGTATGTGCTTAGTATATAGGGGCATCTCCTGGCTGCTCTATCTGATTTCTATACTACTCTCAGTATGTGCTTAGTATGTAGGGTCATCTCCTGGCTGCTCTATCTGATTTATATATTACTCTTAGCATGTGCTTAGTATATAGGGGCATCTCCTGGCTGCTCTATCTGATTTCTATACTACTCTCAGTATGTGCTTTGTATATAGGGGCATCTCCTGGCTGCTCTATCTGATTTCTATACTACTCTCAGTATGTGCTTTGAATATAGGGGGCATCTCCTGGCTGTTCTATCTGATTTCTATACTACTCTCAGTATGTGCTTAGTATATAGGGGCATCTCCTGGCTGTTCTATCTGATTTCTATACTACTCTCAGTATGTGCTTTGTATATAGGGGGCATCTCCTGGCTGTTCTATCTGATTTCTATACTACTCTCAGTATGTGCTTAGTATATAGGGGCATCTCCTGGCTGCTCTATCTGATTTCTATACTACTCTCAGTATGTGCTTAGTATATAGGGGCATCTCCCGGCTGCTCTATCTGATTTCTATACTACTCTCAGTATGTGCTTAGTATATAGGGGCATCTGCTGGATGTTCTATCTGATTTCTATACTACTCTCAGCATGTGCTTTGTATATATGGGGCATCTCCTGGCTGCTCTATCTGATTTCTATACTACTCTCAGTATGTGCTTAGCATATAGGGGGCATCTCCTGGCTGCTCTATCTGATTTCTATACTACTCTCAGTATGTGCTTAGTATATAGGGGCATCTGCTGGCTGTTCTATCTGATTTCTATACTACTCTCAGTATGTGTTTTGTATATAGGGGCATCTCCTGGCTGTTCTATCTGATTTCTATACTACTCTCAATATGTGCTTAGTATATAGGGGCATCTCCTGGCTGTTCTATCTGATTTCTATACTACTCTCAGTATGTGCTTTGTATATAGGGGCATCTCCTGGCTGTTCTATCTGATTTCTATACTACTCTCAATATGTGTTTAGTATATAGGGGCATCTCCTGGCTGTTCTATCTGATTTCTATACTACTCTCAGTATGTGCTTTGTATATAGGGGCATCTCCTGGCTGTTCTATCTGATTTCTATACTACTCTCAGAATGTGCTTTGTATATAGGGGCATATGCTGGCTGCTCTATCTGATTTCTATACTACTCTCAGTATGTGCTTAGTATATAGGGGCATCTCCTGGCTGCTCTATCTGATTTCTATACTACTCTCAGTATGTGCTTAGTATATAGGGGCATCTGCTGGATGTTCTATCTGATTTCTATACTACTCTCAGTATGTGCTTAGTATATAGGGGCATCTCCTGGCTGTTCTATCTGATTTCTATACTACTCTCAGTATGTGCTTTGTATATAGGGGGCATCTCCTGGCTGTTCTCTCTGATTTCTATACTACTCTCAGTATGTGCTTAGTATATAGGGAGCATCTCCTGGCTGTTCTATCTGATTTCTATACTACTCTCAGTATGTGCTTTGTATATAGGGGCATCTCCTGGCTGCTCTATCTGATTCTCATACTACTCTCAGTATGTGCTTAGTATATAGGGGCATCTCCTGGCTGCTCTATCTGATTTCTATACTACTCTCAGTATGTGCTTAGTATATAGGGGCATCTGCTGGATGTTCTATCTGATTTCTATACTACTCTCAGTATGTGCTTAGTATATAGGGGCATCTCCTGGCTGTTCTATCTGATTTCTATACTACTCTCAGTATGTGCTTTGTATATAGGGGGCATCTCCTGGCTGTTCTATCTGATTTCTATACTACTCTCAGTATGTGCTTAGTATATAGGGGCATCTCCTGGCTGTTCTATCTGATTTCTATACTACTCTCAGTATGTGCTTAGTATATAAGGGCATCTCCCGGCTGTTCTATCTGATTTCTATACTACTCTCAGTATGTGCTTTGTATATAGGGGCATCTCCTGGCTGTTCTATCTGATTTCTATACTACTCTCAGTATGTGCTTAGTATATAGGGGCATCTCCTGGCTGCTCTATCTGATTTCTATACTACTCTCAGTATGTGCTTTGTATATAGGGGCATCTCCTGGCTGTTCTATCTGATTTCTATACTACTCTCAGTATGTGCTTAGTATATAGGGAGCATCTCCTGGCTGTTCTATCTGATTTCTATACTACTCTCAGTATGTGCTTTGTATATAGGGGCATCTCCTGGCTGCTCTATCTGATTCCCATACTACTCTCAGTATGTGCTTAGTATATAGGGGCATCTCCTGGCTGTTCTATCTGATTTCTATACTACTCTCAGTATGTGCTTAGTATATAGGGGCATCTGCTGGCTGCTCTATCTGATTTCTATACTACTCTCAGTATGTGCTTAGTATATAGGGGCATCTCCTGGCTGCTCTATCTGATTTCTATACTACTCTCAGTATGTGCTTAGTATATAGGGTCATCTCCTGGCTGCTCTATCTGATTTATATAATACTCTTAGCATGTGCTTAGTATATAGGGGCATCTCCTGGCTGCTCTATCTGATTTCTATACTACTCTCAGTATGTGCTTTGTATATAGGGGCATCTCCTGGCTGCTCTATCTGATTTCTATACTACTCTCAGTATGTGCTTTGAATATAGGGGGCATCTCCTGGCTGTTCTATCTGATTTCTATACTACTCTCAGTATGTGCTTAGTATATAGGGGCATCTCCTGGCTGTTCTATCTGATTTCTATACTACTCTCAGTATGTGCTTTGTATATAGGGGCATCTCCTGGCTGTTCTATCTGATTTCTATACTACTCTCAGTATGTGATTAGTATATAGGGGCATCTCCTGGCTGCTCTATCTGATTTCTATACTACTCTCAGTATGTGCTTAGTATATAGGGGCATCTCCCGGCTGCTCTATCTGATTTCTATACTACTCTCAGTGTGTGCTTAGTATATAGGGGCATCTGCTGGATGTTCTATCTGATTTCTATACTACTCTCAGCATGTGCTTTGTATATATGGGGCATCTCCTGGCTGCTCTATCTGATTTCTATACTACTCTTAGTATGTGCTTAGCATATAGGGGGCATCTCCTGGCTGCTCTATCTGATTTCTATACTACTCTCAATATGTGCTTAGTATATAGGGGCATCTCCTGGCTGTTCTATCTGATTTCTATACTACTCTCAGTATGTGCTTTGTATATAGGGGCATCTCCTGGCTGTTCTATCTGATTTCTATACTACTCTCAGTATGTGCTTAGTATATAGGGGCATCTGCTGGATGTTCTATCTGATTTCTATACTACTCTCAGCATGTGCTTTGTATATATGGGGCATCTCCTGGCTGCTCTATCTGATTTCTATACTACTCTCAGTATGTGCTTAGCATATAGGGGGCATCTCCTGGCTGCTCTATCTGATTTCTATACTACTCTCAGTATGTGCTTAGTATATAGGGGCATCTGCTGGCTGTTCTATCTGATTTCTATACTACTCTCAGTATGTGTTTTGTATATAGGGGCATCTCCTGGCTGTTCTATCTGATTTCTATACTACTCTCAATATGTGCTTAGTATATAGGGGCATCTCCTGGCTGTTCTATCTGATTTCTATACTACTCTCAGTATGTGCTTTGTATATAGGGGCATCTCCTGGCTGTTCTATCTGATTTCTATACTACTCTCAATATGTGCTTAGTATATAGGGGCATCTCCTGGCTATTCTATCTGATTTCTATACTACTCTCAGTATGTGCTTTGTATATAGGGGCATCTCCAGGCTGTTCTATCTGATTTCTATACTACTCTCAGAATGTGCTTTGTATATAGGGGCATATGCTGGCTGCTCTATCTGATTTCTATACTACTCTCAGTATGTGCTTAGTATATAGGGGCATCTCCTGGCTGCTCTATCTGATTTCTATACTACTCTCAGTATGTGCTTAGTATATAGGGGCATCTGCTGGATGTTCTATCTGATTTCTATACTACTCTCAGTATGTGCTTAGTATATAGGGGCATCTCCTGGCTGTTCTATCTGATTTCTATACTACTCTCAGTATGTGCTTTGTATATAGGGGGCATCTCCTGGCTGTTCTATCTGATTTCTATACTACTCTCAGTATGTGCTTAGTATATAGGGGCATCTCCTGGCTGTTCTATCTGATTTCTATACTACTCTCAGTATGTGCTTTGTATATAGGGGGCATCTGCTGGCTGTTCTATCTGATTTCTATACTACTCTCAGTATGTGCTTAGTATATAGGGGCATCTCCTGGCTGTTCTATCTGATTTCTATACTACTCTCAGTATGTGCTTAGTATATAGGGGCATCTCCTGGCTGCTCTATCTGATTTCTATACTACTCTCTGTATGTACTTTGTATATAGGGGCATCTCCTGGCTGTTCTATCTGATTTCTATACTACTCTCAGTATGTGCTTAGTATATAGGGGCATCTCCTGGCTGCTCTATCAGATTTCTATACTACTCTCAGTATGTGCTCAGTATATAGGGGCATCTCCTGGCTGCTCTATCTGATTTCTGTACTACTCTCAGTATGTGCTTAGTATATAGGGGCATCTCCTGCCTGTTCTATCTGATTTATATACTACTCTCAGTATGTGCTTAGTATATAGGGGCATCTCCTGGCTGTTCTATCTGATTTCTATACTACTCTCTGTATGTACTTTGTATATAGGGGCATCTCCTGGCTGTTCTATCTGATTTCTATACTACTCTCAGTATGTGCTTTGTATATAGGGGCATCTCCTGGCTGCTCTATCTGATTACTATATTACTCTCAGTATGTGCTTAGTATATAAGGGCATCTCCTGGCTGCTCTATCTGATTTCTATACTACTCTCAGTATGTTCTTTGTATATAGGGGCATCTCCTGGCTGCTCTATCTGATTTCTATACTACTCTCAGTATGTGCTTTGTATATAGGGGCATCTCCTGGCTGTTCTATCTGATTTCTATACTACTCTCTGTATGTACTTTGTATATAGGGGCATCTCCTGGCTGTTCTATCTGATTTCTATACTACTCTCAGTATGTGCTTTGTATATAGGGGCATCTCCTGGCTGCTCTATCTGATTTCTATACTACTCTCAGTATGTGCTTAGTATATAGGGGCATCTCCTGGCTGCTCTATCTGATTTCTATACTACTCTCAGTATGTGCTTAGTATATAGGGGAATCTCCTGGCTGCTCTATCTGATTTCTATACTACTCTCAGTATGTGCTTAGTATATAGGGGCATCTCCTGGCTGCTCTATCTGATTTATATACTACTCTCAGTATGTGCTTAGTATATAGGGGCATCTCCTGGCTGCTCTATCTGATTTCTATACTACTCTCAGTATGTGCTTAGTATATAAGGGCATCTCCCGGCTGCTCTATCTGATTTCTATACTACTCTCAGTATGTGCTTAGTATATAGGGGCATCTCCTGGCTGTTCTATCTGATTTCTATACTACTCTCAGTATGTGCTTAGCATATAGGGGGCATCTCCTGGCTGCTCTATCTGATTTCTATACTACTCTCAGTATGTGCTTAGTATATAGGGGCATCTGCTGGCTGTTCTATCTGATTTCTATACTACTCTCAGTATGTGTTTTGTATATAGGGGCATCTCCTGGCTGTTCTATCTGATTTCTATACTACTCTCAATATGTGCTTAGTATATAGGGGCATCTCCTGGCTGTTCTATCTGATTTCTATACTACTCTCAGTATGTGCTTTGTATATAGGGGCATCTCCTGGCTGTTCTATCTGATTTCTATACTACTCTCAGTATGTGCTTAGTATATAGGGGCATCTGCTGGATGTTCTATCTGATTTCTATACTACTCTCAGCATGTGCTTTGTATATATGGGGCATCTCCTGGCTGCTCTATCTGATTTCTATACTACTCTCAGTATGTGCTTAGCATATAGGGGGCATCTCCTGGCTGCTCTATCTGATTTCTATACTACTCTCAGTATGTGCTTAGTATATAGGGGCATCTGCTGGCTGTTCTATCTGATTTCTATACTACTCTCAGTATGTGTTTTGTATATAGGGGCATCTCCTGGCTGTTCTATCTGATTTCTATACTACTCTCAATATGTGCTTAGTATATAGGGGCATCTCCTGGCTGTTCTATCTGATTTCTATACTACTCTCAGTATGTGCTTTGTATATAGGGGCATCTCCTGGCTGTTCTATCTGATTTCTATACTACTCTCAATATGTGCTTAGTATATAGGGGCATCTCCTGGCTATTCTATCTGATTTCTATACTACTCTCAGTATGTGCTTTGTATATAGGGGCATCTCCTGGCTGTTCTATCTGATTTCTATACTACTCTCAGAATGTGCTTTGTATATAGGGGCATATGCTGGCTGCTCTATCTGATTTCTATACTACTCTCAGTATGTGCTTAGTATATAGGGGCATCTCCTGGCTGCTCTATCTGATTTCTATACTACTCTCAGTATGTGCTTAGTATATAGGGGCATCTGCTGGATGTTCTATCTGATTTCTATACTACTCTCAGTATGTGCTTAGTATATAGGGGCATCTGCTGGCTGTTCTATCTGATTTCTATACTACTCTCAATATGTGCTTTGTATATAGGGGCATCTCCTGGCTGTTCTATCTGATTTCTATACTACTCTCAGTATGTGCTTTGTATATAGGGGCATCTCCTGGCTGTTCTATCTGATTTCTATACTACTCTCAATATGTGCTTAGTATATAGGGGCATCTCCTGGCTATTCTATCTGATTTCTATACTACTCTCAGTATGTGCTTTGTATATAGGGGCATCTCCTGGCTGTTCTATCTGATTTCTATACTACTCTCAGAATGTGCTTTGTATATAGGGGCATATGCTGGCTGCTCTATCTGATTTCTATACTACTCTCAGTAAGTGCTTAGTATATAGGGGCATCTCCTGGCTGCTCTATCTGATTTCTATACTACTCTCAGTATGTGCTTAGTATATAGGGGCATCTGCTGGATGTTCTATCTGATTTCTATACTACTCTCAGTATGTGCTTAGTATATAGGGGCATCTCCTGGCTGTTCTATCTGATTTCTATACTACTCTCAGTATGTGCTTTGTATATAGGGGGCATCTCCTGGCTGTTCTATCTGATTTCTATACTACTCTCAGTATGTGCTTAGTATATAGGGGCATCTCCTGGCTGTTCTATCTGATTTCTATACTACTCTCAGTATGTGCTTTGTATATAGGGGGCATCTGCTGGCTGTTCTATCTGATTTCTATACTACTCTCAGTATGTGCTTAGTATATAGGGGCATCTCCTGGCTGTTCTATCTGATTTCTATACTACTCTCAGTATGTGCTTAGTATATAGGGGCATCTCCTGGCTGCTCTATCTGATTTCTATACTACTCTCTGTATGTACTTTGTATATAGGGGCATCTCCTGGCTGTTCTATCTGATTTCTATACTACTCTCAGTATGTGCTTAGTATATAGGGGCATCTCCTGGCTGCTCTATCAGATTTCTATACTACTCTCAGTATGTGCTCAGTATATAGGGGCATCTCCTGGCTGCTCTATCTGATTTCTATACTACTCTCAGTATGTGCTTAGTATATAGGGGCATCTCCTGCCTGTTCTATCTGATTTCTATACTACTCTCAGTATGTGCTTAGTATATAGGGGCATCTCCTGGCTGTTCTATCTGATTTCTATACTACTCTCTGTATGTACTTTGTATATAGGGGCATCTCCTGGCTGTTCTATCTGATTTCTATACTACTCTCAGTATGTGCTTTGCATATAGGGGCATCTCCTGGCTGCTCTATCTGATTACTATATTACTCTCAGTATGTGCTTAGTATATAAGGGCATCTCCTGGCTGCTCTATCTGATTTCTATACTACTCTCAGTATGTTCTTTGTATATAGGGGCATCTCCTGGCTGCTCTATCTGATTTCTATACTACTCTCAGTATGTGCTTTGTATATAGGGGCATCTCCTGGCTGTTCTATCTGATTTCTATACTACTCTCAGTATGTGCTTAGTATATAGGGGCATCTCCTGGCTGCTCTATCTGATTTATATACTACTCTCAGTATGTGCTTAGTATATAGGGGCATCTCCTGGCTGCTCTATCTGATTTCTATACTACTCTCAGTATGTGCTTAGTATATAAGGGCATCTCCCGGCTGCTCTATCTGATTTCTATACTACTCTCAGTATGTGCTTAGTATATAGGGGCATCTCCTGGCTGTTCTATCTGATTTCTATACTACTCTCAGTATGTGCTTAGCATATAGGGGGCATCTCTTGGCTGCTCTATCTGATTTCTATACTACTCTCAGTATGTGCTTAGTATATAGGGGCATCTGCTGGCTGTTCTATCTGATTTCTATACTACTCTCAGTATGTGTTTTGTATATAGGGGCATCTCCTGGCTGTTCTATCTGATTTCTATACTACTCTCAATATGTGCTTAGTATATAGGGGCATCTCCTGGCTGTTCTATCTGATTTCTATACTACTCTCAGTATGTGCTTTGTATATAGGGGCATCTCCTGGCTGTTCTATCTGATTTCTATACTACTCTCAGTATGTGCTTAGTATATAGGGGCATCTGCTGGATGTTCTATCTGATTTCTATACTACTCTCAGCATGTGCTTTGTATATATGGGGCATCTCCTGGCTGCTCTATCTGATTTCTATACTACTCTCAGTATGTGCTTAGCATATAGGGGGCATCTCCTGGCTGCTCTATCTGATTTCTATACTACTCTCAGTATGTGCTTAGTATATAGGGGCATCTGCTGGCTGTTCTATCTGATTTCTATACTACTCTCAGTATGTGTTTTGTATATAGGGGCATCTCCTGGCTGTTCTATCTGATTTCTATACTACTCTCAATATGTGCTTAGTATATAGGGGCATCTCCTGGCTGTTCTATCTGATTTCTATACTACTCTCAGTATGTGCTTTGTATATAGGGGCATCTCCTGGCTGTTCTATCTGATTTCTATACTACTCTCAATATGTGCTTTGTATATAGGGGCATCTCCTGGCTATTCTATCTGATTTCTATACTACTCTCAGTATGTGCTTTGTATATAGGGGCATCTCCTGGCTGTTCTATCTGATTTCTATACTACTCTCAGAATGTGCTTTGTATATAGGGGCATATGCTGGCTGCTCTATCTGATTTCTATACTACTCTCAGTATGTGCTTAGTATATAGGGGCATCTCCTGGCTGCTCTATCTGATTTCTATACTACTCTCAGTATGTGCTTAGTATATAGGGGCATCTGCTGGATGTTCTATCTGATTTCTATACTACTCTCAGTATGTGCTTAGTATATAGGGGCATCTCCTGGCTGTTCTATCTGATTTCTATACTACTCTCAGTATGTGCTTTGTATATAGGGGGCATCTCCTGGCTGTTCTATCTGATTTCTATACTACTCTCAGTATGTGCTTAGTATATAGGGGCATCTCCTGGCTGTTCTATCTGATTTCTATACTACTCTCAGTATGTGCTTTGTATATAGGGGGCATCTGCTGGCTGTTCTATCTGATTTCTATACTACTCTCAGTATGTGCTTAGTATATAGGGGCATCTCCTGGCTGTTCTATCTGATTTCTATACTACTCTCAGTATGTGCTTAGTATATAGGGGCATCTCCTGGCTGCTCTATCTGATTTCTATACTACTCTCTGTATGTACTTTGTATATAGGGGCATCTCCTGGCTGTTCTATCTGATTTCTATACTACTCTCAGTATGTGGTTAGTATATAGGGGCATCTCCTGGCTGCTCTATCAGATTTCTATACTACTCTCAGTATGTGCTCAGTATATAGGGGCATCTCCTGGCTGCTCTATCTGATTTCTATACTACTCTCAGTATGTGCTTAGTATATAGGGGCATCTCCTGGCTGTTCTATCTGATTTCTATACTACTCTCTGTATGTACTTTGTATATAGGGGCATCTCCTGGCTGTTCTATCTGATTTCTATACTACTCTCAGTATGTGCTTTGTATATAGGGGCATCTCCTGGCTGCTCTATCTGATTACTATATTACTCTCAGTATGTGCTTAGTATATAAGGGCATCTCCTGGCTGCTCTATCTGATTTCTATACTACTCTCAGTATGTTCTTTGTATATAGGGGCATCTCCTGGCTGCTCTATCTGATTTCTATACTACTCTCAGTATGTGCTTTGTATATAGGGGCATCTCCTGGCTGTTCTATCTGATTTCTATACTACTCTCTGTATGTACTTTGTATATAGGGGCATATCCTGGCTGTTCTATCTGATTTCTATACTACTCTCAGTATGTGCTTTGTATATAGGGGCATCTCCTGGCTGCTCTATCTGATTTCTATACTACTCTCAGTATGTGCTTAGTATATAGGGGCATCTCCTGGCTGCTCTATCTGATTTCTATACTACTCTCAGTATGTGCTTAGTATATAGGGGAATCTCCTGGCTGCTCTATCTGATTTCTATACTACTCTCAGTATGTGCTTAGTATATAGGGGCATCTCCTGGCTGCTCTATCTGATTTATATACTACTCTCAGTATGTGCTTAGTATATAGGGGCATCTCCTGGCTGCTCTATCTGATTTCTATACTACTCTCAGTATGTGCTTAGTATATAAGGGCATCTCCCGGCTGCTCTATCTGATTTCTATACTACTCTCAGCATGTGCTTTGTATATAGGGGCATCTCCTGGCTGTTCTATCTGATTTCTATACTACTCTCAATATGTGCTTAGTATATAGGGGCATCTCCTGGCTGCTCTATCTGATTTCTATACTACTCTCAGTATGTGCTTTGTATATAGGGGCATCTCCTGGCTGTTCTATCTGATTTCTATACTACTCTCAGTATGTGCTTAGTATATAGGGGCATATCCTGGCTGTTCTATCAGATTCCCATACTACTCTCAGTATGTGGTTTGTATATAGGGGCATCTCCTGGCTGCTCTATCTGATTTCTATACTACTCTCAGTATGTGCTTAGTATATAGGGGCATCTCCTGGCTGCTCAATCTGATTTCTATACAACTCCCAATATGTGCTTAGTATATAGGGGCATCTCCTGGCTGCTCTATCTGATTTATATACTACTCTCAGTATGTGCTTAGTATATAGGGGCATATCCTGGCTGTTCTATCAGATTCCCATACTACTCTCAGTATGTGCTTTGTATATAGGGGCATCTCCTGGCTGTTCTATCTGATTTCTATACTACTCTCAGTATGTGCTTAGTATATAGGGGCATCTCCTGGCTGCTCTATCTGATTTCTATACTACTCTCAGTATGTGCTTAGTATATAGGGGCATCTCCTGGCTGCTCTATCTGATTTCTATACTACTCTCAGTATGTGCTTTGTATATAGGGGCATCTGCTGGCTGCTCTATCTGATTTCTATACTACTCTCAGTATGTGCTTAGTATATAGGGGCATCTCCTGGCTGTTCTATCTGATTTCTATACTACTCTCAGTATGTGCTTTGTATATAGGGGGCATCTCCTGGCTGTTCTATCTGATTTCTATACTACTCTCAGTATGTGCTTAGTATATAGGGGCATCTCCTGGCTGTTCTATCTGATTTCTATACTACTCTCAGTATGTGCTTTGTATATAGGGGGCATCTGCTGGCTGTTCTATCTGATTTCTATACTACTCTCAGTATGTGCTTAGTATATAGGGGCATCTCCTGGCTGCTCTATCTGATTTCGATACTACTCTCAGTATGTGCTTAGTATATAGGGGCATCTCCTGGCTGTTCTATCTGATTTCTATACTACTCTCAGTATGTGCTTAGTATATAGGGGCATCTCCTGGCTGCTCTATCTGATTTCTATACTACTGTCAGTATGTGCTTAGTATATAGGGGCATCTCCTGGCTGTTCTATCTGATTTCTATACTACTCTCAGTATGTGCTTAGTATATAGGGGCATCTCCTGGCTGCTCTATCTGATTTCTATACTACTCTCAGTATGTGCTTAGTATATAGGGGCATCTGCTGGCTGCTCTATCTGATTTCTATACTACTCTCAGTATGTGCTTAGTATATAGGGGCATCTCCTGGCTGCTCTATCTGATTTCTATACTACTCTCAGCATGTGCTTAGTATATAGGGGCATCTCCTGGCTGCTCTATCTGATTTCTATACTACTCTCAGCATGTGCTTAGTATATAGGGGCATCTCCTGGCTGTTCTATCTGATTTCTATACTACTCTCAGTATGTGCTTAGTATATAGGGGCATCTGCTGGCTGTTCTATCTGATTTCTATACTACTCTCAGTATGTGCTTAGTATATAGGGGCATCTGCTGGCTGTTCTATCTGATTTCTATACTACTCTCAGTATGTGCTTAGTATATAGGGGCATCTCCTGGCTGCTCTATCTGATTTCTATACTACTCTCAGTATGTGCTTAGTATATAGGGGCATCTCCTGGCTGCTCTATCTGATTTCTATACTACTCTCTGTAGCAGAGAGGTAGTAGGATCTGCAATATATTTTGGGTAGGCAGAGACAAGCAAATAACTACTATTGGTAATTGTAGCAGAGAGGCAGTAGGATCTGTAATATCTTTTTGGTAAGCAGAGACAAGCAAGTAACTACTCTTGGTAATTGTAATAATAACCCCTTTCCACCAAGAACTAGACGACACATAGCTTGGGAGTCAACAACAACTTATTCAACAACTGGAAAAACAAACACTTTTTAAAAAACAGTCTCCCCTACAAGGGGTTTCCCAACTGAAACAGCAGGGAGTTTAAACAGTAACATACAGTTTAACATACATTTTAACCATTAGCCTAAATAACAATTCCTGCATAGTTCATAAGTTGCAAGGTTTGCCACAATGCTCCCCCAGAACCAAACCGGCATACCCAGTCTGATCCCAACGGATTGGCTTGGGGAGGTCCGGAGGAGTGTTCACAGATCAAGGTTCAAGTTCAGTTTGTCTGGACAACCCGTCGGCGTTGCCGTTTTGCTTCCCAGGTAGGTAATGGATTGTTAAGTCAAACGGCTGCAGCGCCAAACTCCAGCGCAACAGCCGGGCATTGTCTCTGGATACCCTGTTCAGCCACACCAACGGGTTGTGATCTGTGAGCAGGGAAAATTGTTGTCCATATAGATATGGCTGAAGTTTCTTGAGGGCCCACACCACGGCCAGGCATTCCTTTTCAATGGCGGCATAGCTAACTTCTCGGGGTAACAGTTTCCTGCTTAGGTAGGCCACAGGATGCTCGCCTCCATCAGCCCCGACTTGGCTCAACACGGCTCCCAATCCAAACATAGAAGCGTCTGTATGGACGAGAAAGCGTTTAGTTGGATCCGGGGCAGCAAGGATAGGGGCATTTACGAGAGCGTTTTTCAGTTCTTGGAATGCTTGTTCACACTCTGGGCTCCAGGTAACAATCTTAGGAAGGTTTTTACGGGTGAGGTTGGTGAGGGGTTTGGCTAGGGTACTATAATTAGGTACAAACGTCCTATAATAGCCTGCGGTACCTAGAAAGGCTAGCACTTGGGTCTTGGTACGGGGAGTGGGCCACTTGGCTACAGCCTCTACCTTGGCCGGTTTGGGCTTCTGCTGCCCGCTACCTACTCGGTGCCCATTTGCTAGGCTTAAGGGTTAATCCTGCCTCCCTAATGCGATCTAGGATCACCCCTATATGGTTCAAATGCTCGTCCCAGGAGCTGCTAAATATAGCTATGTCGTCTAAATAGGCGCATGCGTACTCTTGGGACCCATCCAGTAGCCGATCTACCATTCGCTGGATAGTAGCCGGAGCGTTCTTCATCCTGAATGGTATGGCCTTGAATTGGTACAGGCCAAACGGGGTGACGAACGCTGATTTGGGAATGGCATCCTCGGCTAGTGGGATCTGCCAGTACCCCTTACACAGATCTATGGTGGTGAGGTACTGGCCTTGAGCCATTTTATCCAGGAGCTCATCTATCCGGGGCATATGGTAGGCGTCAGAGACGGTTTTATCATTAAGTTTCCGATAGTTTACGCAGAAGCGGGTCGTGCCGTCTCGCTTCGGCACTAGAACTACCGGCGAGGCCAAGGGGCTGTCCGAGTGCTCAATCACTCCTAACTGTAGCATCTCGTCAATCTCCTTCCGCATATGTTCTCTCACCGATTCTGGTATGCGATAAAGAGGTTGACGCATGGGGAGGTGACCTGGGGTTTCTACCCTATGGGTGGCCAGTCTGGTATATCCAGGCACGTTGGAGAACGTGTCTCTCTTTTCCTGCAGTAGCTCTGCTATTTGAGCTCATTCCCGAGGACTTAACTGCTCACCCAATTGTAAACTGTCTGCGTCGTCCACGGCAGGGGCGCAAATAGCATTCACCTCCTCTGCACATTCTTGGTACGGCTTCAACATATTTACATGGAGCATGCGTCTACCGCCTGCTCCAGTACATGGGCCGATCACATATGTGGTGTCACAGATTTGTTCCACCACCTTGCATGGGCCCTGCCAGGAGGCCTGCCGTTTATCATTTTGACCGGTTTTAAGATTAACACCTTCTGCCCAGTCTGAAAACTGCGGTCCCTGGCGCCCCTATCATACCAACGGCGCCAACGGGTTTGAGCCGCCTAAAGGTTGGAGCGGACGGTCCGAGTCAGGGCCTCCAGGCGCTCCCTAAACTCCAGCACGTATGATACGATAGGAGTACCGTCACTAGTGACTTCCCCCTCCCAATGCTCTCGGATTAAATCTAGGGGACCCCGTACCCTCCTTCCGAATAATAATTCAAAGGGAGAGAACCCCGTGGACTCCTGAGGTACCTCCCGGTAGACGAAAAGCAAATGGGGTAGAAACCGCTCCCAGTTCTTCTGGGTATCTATGAACGTGCGGAGCATCTGTTTCAGTGTTCCATTAAACCGTTCACTGAGCCCATTAGACTGGGGGTGATAAGCGGAATTTACAATGGGTTTCACCCCACATGCTCTCCACAACTGGTGGGTAATCTCAGCCGTAAACTGGGTGCCCCGGTCCGAAATAATCTCCCGGGGAAATCCCATGCGGGAGAAGATTTTGATGAGGGTATCCGCCACGGTCTCGGCATGAATATTAGCCAGAGCCACCGCCTCGGGATATCGGGTGGCATAATCCACGACCGTGAGTATATACCTCTTCCCTGAGGGACTAGGCTTGGCTAGGGGGCCAATGAAGTCCACCGCCACTCAACTAAAATGCTCCTCAATTATGGGGAGGGAGTGTAGCTTTGCCTTATATCGGTCTCCTCTTTTCCCTACTCGTTGGCAGGTGTCACACGTCTGGCAATACTGCCTAATATCTTTGGTGATCCCTGGCCAAAAGAAATTCTGAGTTAGGCGGTGCTTCGTCCGACTAACTCCTAGGTGGCCTGACAGCGGAATATCATGGGCAACCCGTAGCAGTTCTCGTCTATACCTCTGAGGTACTATTAACTGCTGAACGGACAGGGGAATAGATCCGGCCACTATCTTCTCAGTATACCTGTACAGTAACCCCTTGTTCCAACCATACCTCTCTCCTTCCAACCCCGCCTGATTCTGGTTTACCTTATCCCTATATACTTGCAATGAGGGGTCAGTGGCCACTTCGCTACCAAACTCTAGTGGAGGGGCCCAAGAGACATTAGGGGGGTGATTGCTTACCTGAGCCTCAGAGTGATCAGTCAGTGTGTTGGTGCGGGCCTGTTGTCGGGTAACCACGGGCAGTGCTGCTTGTGTGGAGGTTCGGGGTGCAAACGCTGAAGTCAGCTCCCCTAAGTCGTTGCCCAAAATAACGTCTGCGGGCAAATTTTGCATAAGGCCCACTTCTATGTTCCCCGACCCTGCTCCCCAATCCAAGTGTACTTTGGCCGTGGGAATCTTGTAAATGGCTCCCCCGGCCACCCGGACAGCTACACAGTCTCCGGTGAGTTGATTGGTGGAAACTAAATGTTGCCGGAGCAAGGTTATGGTGTTTGACAAGTTGTTCTGGTTGTTCCATGTGGATCGGTTCTTGTTCTTGTTCCTGGGACAGTCTCTCTGAATGTGCCCTTGTTGGTTACAAAGATGGCAACGGATAGCTGATCAAGTCTGGTATCGGTGAGGGGGTGGGTAGATTCCCCCTCCAGGATGGGGTAGCAGAGGTGTGGGAGCTGCAGTGGGGGTTGGGGTGACCCCAATACTGGAGCGTTGCTGTGTTCGTTGAGCTCTCCGAGCGTCTTGGTATTCATCGGCCAAGGTCGCTGCGGTATGTACCGTGCACGGTTTTCGATCTCTCAGCCAGTTTTGCAATTCAGTGGACACCCCTTGGAAGAATTGCTCCATCAACAGGAGTTGTAAAAGGTCTTCCAACTGGGTGACTTGGGCTGCCTGCAATCAGCCTTTAGCGGCACTGGTTAGACGATGCGCCCACTCAGTGTGGGTATCTTTCTCCAGCTTCTTCAGGTCTCGGAACCGCTGTCTGTATGCCTCCGGTGTAATAGCATACCTAGTCAGGATGGCCTGTTTTACCTTCTGGTAGTCCCTGCTGTCCTCATCTGGTATGGTGCGGTAGGCTTCAGCGGCCCGCCCAGATAACTTGCCAGCCAGTAGGGGAACTTGGTCAGCGGTACTAATATTATGCAGTTGGCATAATCGCTCAAAGTCCTGTAGGTACCCATCGATATCCTCCGTGTCTGTATGATCCTTGAATGCGTGGTAGGGAATCTTAGCTTTCCCTGTACCAGCACTGGAGTGTACTGAGCACTGGAGTGTACTGGTAGCCGCTCTCCGGGTCTCGGGGTGGTTTGTCAGGTCACCATCAAGTACTCCTGTACGTCTGCTGATGTCCATGTCAGAAGCTCCTCCGAATGGGGTAGCGGAAAAAAAGCCAACCGGGTCCGCATCTCTTTTTGGAATTCAGTTTTGTTGTTCGCCATGGGTACGTACCTGCTACCCGGTCTCCCTCCATGAGCTCTGCAATCAGCCTTGCTTTGGTTTTATTGCTGGCAATAATTCCTCTCGCCTCCAGTAATTCCTTCAATGCAGTTCTCTTTAGTCTGGTATAATCTGTCCCCATTCACCGTCTGTTCATATACATCACATGTCCTATGACTTGCTGTGCGGTTTGAATCCCGTCGCTTGCCACCAGTCATATTTGTTGTAACATTAGTGTAAATTAAAAAAAAAAAAAACGTTTACATTAGTCTGCTATTGTAATCTAATTTCAGTTGCCAGGCCAGCCTGCCACTGCCATCCAGCCTGTGTGTCAGGCTTACAGCATATACTGTGCCTACTTGCTCAGTGCCACCAGTCATATCTGGTGTAACATTAGTGTAAATTTAAAAAAAAAAACTTTTACATCAGTCTGCTAGTGTAATTTAATTGCAGTATCCTGCCTGCCAGCGTTTATAACAGTAGTTTAAATATTTAAAAAAAAAACTTTTTTGACTGTGAGACATCAGTCTGCTAGTGTAATCTTATTGCAGTGTGTGCCAGGCCCACTTGCCAAGTTAGTGCCATTACCAAGAGTAGTTATTTGCTTGTCTCTGCTTACCAAAAAGATATTACAGATCCTACTGCCTCTCTGCTACAATTACCAATAGTAGTTATTTGCTTGTCTCTGCCTACCCAAAATATATTACAGATCCTACTGCCTCTCTGCTACAATTGGTGGCAGCGGTGGGATCTGTAATATCTTTTGGGTAAGCAGAGACAAGCAAGTAACTACTCTTGGTAATTGTAATAATAACCCCTTTCCACCAAGAACTAGACGACACATAGCTTGGGAGTCAACAACAACTTATTCAACAACTGGAAAAACAAACACTTTTTAAAAACAGTCTCCCCTACAAGGGGTTTCCCAACTGAAACAGCAGGGAGTTTAAACAGTAACATACAGTTTAACATACATTTTAACCATTAGCCTAAATAACAATTCCTGCATAGTTCATAAGTGGCAAGGTTTGCCACACTCTCAGTATGTGCTTTGTATATAGGGGCATCTCCTGACTGTTCTATCTGATTTCTATACTACTCTCAGTATGTGCTTAGTATATAGGGGCATCTCCTGGCACCAGAGGTTGTTGTACTAAAATGTTTCATGATACAGATGTGCAAGTAATGAGTAATGATACCCAAATGCTGGATAACTTAAAAGTGATGCATCATGTCTGTAAAAAGCTGACTAACAAATATCATGTACATATAATCTTCATGTAAGAAAGGAAGATATTTTTCCTCAAATGTCTTAATTAACCCCATCCCATTGTGAAGCAGCTTTAAACATCCAATCAGGATGATTGTCCCATGACACCCCATGAGATCACAGTAAAGCAAAGTGTGAACTGATGAAGCCGATTGTCTGTTGTGGTTTTTTTCACTATGCAGATGACAGTAAATTTATATAGGAGTTAATATTAGATAGTGCAGATGCAGATTGAGGCGTAAGCTGCACTAATATTAATACTGAATAACGCTAAGTGAAAACAGGAATTCCTCTCAAGTAGCCAGGCTTTTGATTAAGTTCGTCACTACATCTTCCATATTATTTTACTGTGCAATAGAAAAGAATATGTTATCACTGGTTATCAAAAGCGTTAAAAGAGACAGTGGTATTTCGTATTGTACTCGAGTGCAACACTTAACCGATGCTTTCTAATATGATCACGCGTGCACTGGTACCGCAATAGTATAGGATATAGGACATGCTATATAAGTGTGGTTTGGGGAAACATTTTAACCAACAATATTTAACATCTGATTGTGTATTATTGGTTGTGCGAGGCCGAGCTCAAAATAACACGCTGTAAGTTATCAATTACCCAAAGCTTATAATGTAGCCCAATATGAGACATTAGGCACTTGAAGAGGTTAGTAGATTTTTCACCAGCTGGTACACTGCTATGAACGATATGTATAAGTGTTAGGTTAATGTAGATAAGGCCTTCCCTTTGGGCAGGGCAAGAGGGGCATCCTCCCTGGGCTCCGTGCTTTCAGGGTTGAGGGTATGTGAAGGTGCAATATCCTGTATTTAGTTTATGAATAAGTGTTTTATTGTATCAGGAGATGTAAAATATATGGTTATTCTTTAAATAGGTAACAATAAATGGGACAATGGTGGGCCATACAGGGGAGGGAAATAAGAGCACTGGGCTGTGGGGCCTCACAAGTTTTCCGTGCCCAGGGCCCGCAAAAGCTAAGATTGTCCCTGATGTAGATAATGAATAATATTAAACAATTGATGATGATATAAAATCAGCCCTAGCAGCTGTACAATTTGTCATGCAAATGTATGCTGATTATCATGGGCGTTATCAAGTAGCTTGGTAAAAGGCTGTAGCTACAAATACAGCATCAGACCAGACCTATGAAGTAGGACAGATATTAACCTCGGACATCTCCCCTGCACATCCTGTTAGCACCTTCACAGTCCTGGTGACAATAGGCTCCCCACTCTTGTCACCTGACGGGTACTGAGTAACCTCCACAATCTCTGTGACAACGGTTTCTGTCACCTCTGTCACTTCTGTCACCTCTTTGGTGGCATAAGGCTTCCATGACCAACTACTCCCAGATGCTCTTTGCAGTGTCCCCCTTTGTGGAGTCCAGACATTTGCCACATGGTCTGGAGTGGATTTGGGCGATTGGGTTCTGACTGCCCCATTCTGGATCTTGGCTTCAGTGTTGTTCTGCTTAGGCAGAGGCTCGTTCCTTGAGCTCTTACAAGACGTAGGTGTGACATTTAACTCTTTTTCGATCACCAGTTCATTCTGTTTCTTTTCCCCTGAGCTTGTGCAGATCTCTGCGTTATTCCTAAGGCTTGTAATGTCAACCACTGTCTCCTTCTTCAGACAGCACTCCTTAAGAAGCTTCTCAGACTTTCTGCTCTTTTCCCCCAAGCAGCTGGGTCTGCTGACCAAATTGCCCATGGTGTGGGTGAGTCGTTCCGCAGAAGCCAAGGAGTGTCAGTCATTGGGCAGTGTAATCCCAGCCTAGAATAAAGAAATAGATGTGAGTTAAAGGAACAAACACAGGGCTCAAAAATCTCAGTCTAGTATGCAACTTAAAGGGACAGTATACTGTAAAATTAAATAGTTTTTTCCTTTAATGGGACAGTAAACACCAAAATTTTTGTTGTTTAAAAAGTTAGATAATCCCTTTATTACCCATTCCCCAATTTTGCATAACCAACAGAGTTATAATAATATACTTTTTACCTCTGTGATTACCTTGTATCTATGGCTCTGCAAACTGCCCTCTTATTTCAGTTCTTTTGACAGACTTGCATTTTAGCCAATCAGTGCTTGCTCTTAGGAGCTTCACGTGCCTGAGCTCAATGTTATCTATATGAAACATATGAACTAACGCCCTCTAGTGGTGAAAAACTGTCAAAATGCTTTCAGATTAGAGGTGGCCTTCAAGGTCTAAGAAATTAGCATATATACCTCCTAGATTTAGCTTTCAACTAAGAATACCAAGAGAACAAAGCAAAATTTGTAATAAAAGTAAATTGGAAAGTTGTTTAAAATTACATGCCCTATTTAAATCATGAAAGTTTTTTTTTTACTTGACTGACCCTTTTTAATGTGTTTCCAATTACTTTTTTTTACCAGCTGCAGAGTATAAAATGTATGAGAATTTGCTTTTTTAAGGCTTATTTGTGTATATGAATTAGCTGATTTTGTGTTTTGAAGCCACAACTTAATACAATGGGTTGAGCTTGTAGGTATAATAATCAGATCTCATTACATTATCACACTGTGTACATATACATGTGTCTGTATCTTATATCTGTAGGTATAATCAGATCTCATTACTTTATCACATTGTGTACATATACATGCTTCTTTATCTTTTATATGTAGGTATAATCAGATCTCATTACTGTATCACATTGTGTACATATACATGTGTCTGTATCTTATAACTGTAGGTATAATCACATCTCATTACTGTATCATACTGTGTACATATAAATGTGTCTGTATCTTATATCTGTAGGTATAATCAGATCTCATTACTGTATCATACTGTGTACATATACATGTGTCTTTATCTTATATCTGTAGGTATAATCAGATCTCATTACTGTATCACATTGTGTACATATACATGTGTCTGTATCTTATATCTGTAGGTATAATCAGATCTCATTACTGTATCACATTATGTACATATACATGTGTCTTTACCTTATATCTGTAGGTATAATCAGATCTCATTACTGTATCACATTGTGCACATATACATGTGTCTGTATCTTATATCTGTAGGTATAATCAGATCTCATTACTATATCACACTGTGTACATATACATGTGTCTGTATCTTATATCTGTAGGTATAATCAGATCTCATTACTGTATCACATTGTTTACATATACATGTGTCTGTATCTTATATCTGTAGGTATAATCAGATCTCATTACTGTATCACATTGTTTACATATACATGTGTCATTATCTTATATCTGTAGGTATAATCAGATCTCATTACTGTATCACACTGTGTACATATACATGTGTCTTTATCTTATATCTGTAGGTATAATCAGATCTCATTACTGTATCACATTGTGTACGTATACATGTGTCTGTATCTTATATCAGTAGGTATAATCAGATCTCATTACTGTATCACACTGTGTACATATACATGTGTCTGTATCTTATATCTGTAGGTATAATCAGATCTCATTACTGTATCACATTGGGTACATATACATGTGTCTTTATCTTATATCTGTAGGTATAATCAGATCTCATAACTGTATCACATTGTGTACATATACATGTGTCTGTATCTTATATCTGTAGGTATAATCAGATCTCATTACTATATCACATTGTGTACATATACATGTGTCTGTATCTTATATCTGTATGTATAATCAGATCTCATTACTGTATCACACTGTGTACATATACATGTGTCTTTATCTTATATCTGTATGTATAATCAGATCTCATTACTGTATCACACTGTGTACATATACATGTGTCTGTATCTTATATCTGTAAGTATAATCAGATCTCATTACTGTATCACACTGTGTACATATACATGTGTCTTTATCTTATATCTGTAAGTATAATGAGATCTCATTACTTTATCACACTGTGTACATATACATGTGTCTGTATGTTATATCTGTAGGTATAATCAGATCTCATTACTGTATCACATTGTGTACATATACATGTGTCTTTATCTTATATCTGTAGGTATAATCAGATGTCATTACTGTATCACACTGTGTACATATACATGTGTCTTTATCTTATATCTGTAGGTATAATCAGATCTCATTACTGTATCACACTGTGTACATATACATGTGTCTGTATCTTATATCTGTAGGTATAATCAGATCTCATTACTGTATCACATTGTGTACATATACATGTGTCTGTATCTTATATCTGTAGGTATAATCAGATCTCATTACTGTATCACACTGTGTACATATACATGCTTCTTTATCTTATATCTGTAGGTATAATCAGATCTCATTACTGTATCACATTGTGTACATATACATGCGTCTTTATCTTATATCTGTAGGTATAATCTGATCTCATTACTGTATCACATTGTGTACATATACATGTGTCTGTATCTTATATCTGTAGGTATAATCAGATCTCATTACTTTATCACACTGTGTACATATACATCTGTCTTTATCTTATATCTGTAGGTATAATCTGATCTCATTACTGTATCACATTGTGTACATATACATGTGTCTTTATATTATATCTGTAGGTATAATCAGATCTCATTACTTTATCACACTGTGTACATATACATGCGTCTTTATCTTATATCTGTAGGTATAATCAGATCTCATTACTGTATCACATTGTGTACATATACATGTGTCTTTATCTTATATCTGTAGGTATAATCAGATCTCATTACTGTATCACATTGTGTACATATACATGTGTCTTTATCTTATATCTGTAGGTATAATCAGATCTCATTACTGTATCACATTGTGTACATATACATGTGTCTGTATCTGAAATCTGTAGGTATAATCAGATCTCATTACTGTATCACATTGTGTACATATACATGTGTCTTTATCTTATATCTGTAGGTATAATCTGATCTCATTACTTTATCACATTGTGTACATATACATGTGTCTGTATCTTATATCTGTAGGTATAATCAGATTTCATTACTGTATCACATTGTGTACATATACATGTGTCTGTATCTTATATCTGTAGGTATAATCAGATCTCATTACTGTATCACACTGTGTACATATACATGCTTCTTTATCTTATATCTGTAGGTATAATCAGATCTCATTACTGTATCACATTGTGTACATATACATGCGTCTTTATCTTATATCTGTAGGTATAATCTGATCTCATTACTGTATCACATTGTGTACATATACATGTGTCTGTATCTTATATCTGTAGGTATAATCAGATCTCATTACTTTATCACACTGTGTACATATACATCTGTCTTTATCTTATATCTGTAGGTATAATCTGATCTCATTACTGTATCACATTGTGTACATATACATGTGTCTTTATATTATATCTGTAGGTATAATCAGATCTCATTACTTTATCACACTGTGTACATATACATGCGTCTTTATCTTATATCTGTAGGTATAATCAGATCTCATTACTGTATCACATTGTGTACATATACATGTGTCTTTATCTTATATCTGTAGGTATAATCAGATCTCATTACTGTATCACATTGTGTACATATACATGTGTCTTTATCTTATATCTGTAGGTATAATCAGATCTCATTACTGTATCACATTGTGTACATATACATGTGTCTGTATCTGAAATCTGTAGGTATAATCAGATCTCATTACTGTATCACATTGTGTACATATACATGTGTCTTTATCTTATATCTGTAGGTATAATCTGATCTCATTACTTTATCACATTGTGTACATATACATGTGTCTGTATCTTATATCTGTAGGTATAATCAGATTTCATTACTGTATCACATTGTGTACATATACATGTGTCTGTATCTTATATCTGTAGGTATAATCAGATCTCATTACTGTATCACACTGTGTACATATACATCTGTCTTTATCTTATATCTGTAGGTATAATCTGATCTCATTACTGTATCACATTGTGTATATATACATGTGTCTTTATATTATATCTGTAGGTATAATCAGATCTCATTACTTTATCACACTGTGTACATATACATGCGTCTTTATCTTATATCTGTAGGTATAATCAGATCTCATTACTGTATCACATTGTGTACATATACATGTGTCTTTATCTTATATCTGTAGGTATAATCAGATCTCATTACTGTATCACATTGTGTACATATACATGTGTCTTTATCTTATATCTGTAGGTATAATCAGATCTCATTACTGTATCACATTGTGTACATATACATGTGTCTGTATCTGAAATCTGTAGGTATAATCAGATCTCATTACTGTATCACATTGTGTACATATACATGTGTCTGTATCTTATATCTGTAGGTATAATCAGATCTCATTACTTTATCACACTGTGTACATATACATGTGTCTGTATCTTATATCTGTAGGTATAATCAGATCACATTACTGTATCACATTGTGTACATATACATGTGTCTGTATCTTATATCTGTAGGTATAATCAGATCTCATTACTTTATCACACTGTGTACATATACATGTGTCTTTATCTTATATCTGTAGGTATAATCAGATCTCATTACTTTATCACACTGTGTACATATACATGTGTCTGTATCTTATATCTGTAGGTATAATCAGATCTCATTACTGTATCACATTGTGTACATATACATGTGTCTGTATCTTATATCTGTATGTATAATCATATCTCATTACTGTATCACATTGTGTACATATACATGTGTCTGTATCTTATATCTGTAGCTATAATCAGATCTCATTACTTTATCACACAGTGTACATATACATGTGTCTGTATCTTATATCTGTAGGTATAATCAGATATCATTACTGTATCACACTGTGTACATATACATGTGTCTGTATCTTATATCTGTAGCTATAATCAGATCTCATTACTTTATCACACAGTGTACATATACATGTGTCTGTATCTTATATCTGTAGGTATAATCAGATATCATTACTGTATCACACCGTGTACATATACATGTGTCTGTATCTTATATCTGTAGGTATAATCTGATCTCATTACTGTATCACATTGTGTACATATACATGTGTCTTTATCTTATATCTGTAGGTATAATCAGATCTCATTACTGTATCACACTGTGTACATATACATGTGTCTGTATATTATATCTGTAGGTATAATCAGATCTCATTACATTATCACATTGTGTACATATAGATGTGTCTGTATCTTATATCTGTAGGTATAATCAGATCTCATTACAGTATCACATTGTGTATATATACATGTGTCTTTATCTTATATCTGTAGGTATAATCAGATCTCATTACATTATCACATTGTGTACATATAGATGTGTCTGTATCTTATATCTGTAGGTATAATCAAATCTCATTACGGTATCACATTGTGTACATATACATGTGTCTGTATCTTATATCTGTAGGTATAATCAGATCTCATTACTGTATCACACTGTGTACATATACATGTGTCTGTATCTTATATCTGTAGGTATAATCAGATCTCATTACAGTATCACATTGTGTACATATACATATGTCTGTACCTTATATCTGTAGGTATAATCAGATCTCATTACTGTATCACATTGTGTACATATACATGTGTCTGTATCTTATATCTGTAGGTATAATCAGATCTCATTACTTTATCACACTGTGTACATATACATGTGTCTGTATCTTATATCTGTAGGTATAATAAGAACTCATTACTTTATCACACTGTGTACATATACATGTGTCTTTATCTTATATCTGTAGGTATAATCAGATCTCATTACAGTATCACATTGTGTATATATACATGTGTCTGTATCTTATATCTGTAGGTATAATCAGATCACATTACTGTATCACATTGTGTACATATACACGTGTCTATCTTATATCTGTAGGTATAATCAGATCTCATTACTATATCACATTGTGTACATATACATGTGTCTGTATATTATATCTGTAGGTATAATCAGATCTCATTACTGTATCACACTGTGTACATATACATGTGTCTGTATCTTATATCTGTAGGTATAATCAGATCTCATTACTGTATCACACTGTGTACATATACATGTGTCTGTATCTTATATCTGTAGGTATAATCAGATCTCATTACTGTATCACACTGTGTACATATACATGTGTCTGTATCTTATATCTGTAGGTATAATCAGATATCATTACTGTATCACACTGTGTACATATACATGTGTCTTTATCTTATATCTGTAGGTATAATCAGATCTCATTACTTTATCACACTGTGTACATATACATGTGTCTGTATCTTATATCTGTAGGTATAATCTGATCTCATTACATTATCACATTGTGTACATATACATGTGTCTGTATCTTATATCTGTAGGTATACTCTGATCTCATTACATTATCACATTGTGTACATATACATGTGTCTGTATCTTATATCTGTAGGTATAATCTGATCTCATTACATTATCACATTGTGTACATATACATGTGTCTGTATCTTATATCTGTAGGTATATCAGATCTCATTACTGTATCACAATGTGTACATATACATGTGTCTTTATCTTATATCTGTAGGTATAATCAGATCTCATTACTTTATCACATTGTGTACATATACATGTGTCTGTATCTTATATCTGTATGTACAATCAGATCTCATTACTGTATCACATTGTGTACATATACATGTGTCTGTATCTTATATCTGTAGGGTATAATCAGATCTCATTACTGTATCACATTGTGTACATATACATGTGTCTGTATCTTATATCTGTAGGTATAATCAGATCTCATTACTGTATCACACTGTGTACATATACATGTGTCTGTATCTTATATCTGTAGGTATAATCAGATCTCATTACTTTATCACACTGTGTACATATACATGTGTCTTTATCTTATATCTGTAGGTATAATCAGATCTCATTACTGTATCACACTGTGTACATATACATGTGTCTGTATCTTATATCTGTAGGTATAATCAGATCTCATTACTGTATCACATTGTGTACATATACATGTGTCTGTATCTTATATCTGTAGGTATAATCAGATCTCATTACTGTATCACATTGTGTACATATACATGTGTCTGTATCTTATATCTGTAGGTATAATCGGATCTCATTACTGTATCACACTGTGTACATATACATGTGTCTGTATCTTATATCTGTAGGTATAATCAGATCTCATTACTGTATCACATTGTGTACATATACATGTGTCTGTATCTTATATCTGTAGGTATAATCATATCTCATTACTTTATCACATTGTGTACATATACATGTGTCTGTATCTTATATCTGTAGGTATAATCAGATCTCATTACTGTATCACACTGTGTACATATACATGTGTCTGTATCTTATATCTGTAGGTATAATCAGATCTCATTACTGTATCACACTGTGTACATATACATGTGTCTGTATCTTATATCTGTAGGTATAATCAGATCTCATTACTTTATCACATTGTGTACATATACATGTGTCTGTATCTTATATCTGTAGGTATAATCAGATCTCATTACTGTATCACACTGTGTACATATACATGTGTCTGTATCTTATATCTGTAGGTATAATCAGATCTCATTACTTTATCACATTGTGTACATATACATGTGTCTGTATCTTATATCTGTAGGTATAATCAGATCTCATTACTTTATCACATTGTGTACATATACATGTGTCTTTATCTTATATCTGTAGGTATATTCAGATCTCATTACTGTATCACATTGTGTACATATACATGTGTCTGTATCTTATATCTGTAGGTATAATCAGATCTCATTACTTTATCACACTGTGTACATATACATGTGTCTGTATCTTATATCTGTAGGTATAATAAGAACTCATTACTTTATCACACTGTGTACATATACATGTGTCTTTATCTTATATCTGTAGGTATAATCAGATCTCATTACAGTATCACATTGTGTATATATACATGTGTCTGTATCTTATATCTGTAGGTATAATCAGATCACATTACTGTATCACATTGTGTACATATACACGTGTCTATCTTATATCTGTAGGTATAATCAGATCTCATTACTATATCACATTGTGTACATATACATGTGTCTGTATATTATATCTGTAGGTATAATCAGATCTCATTACTGTATCACACTGTGTACATATACATGTGTCTGTATCTTATATCTGTAGGTATAATCAGATCTCATTACTGTATCACACTGTGTACATATACATGTGTCTGTATCTTATATCTGTAGGTATAATCAGATCTCATTACTGTATCACACTGTGTACATATACATGTGTCTGTATCTTATATCTGTAGGTATAATCAGATATCATTACTGTATCACACTGTGTACATATACATGTGTCTTTATCTTATATCTGTAGGTATAATCAGATCTCATTACTTTATCACACTGTGTACATATACATGTGTCTGTATCTTATATCTGTAGGTATAATCTGATCTCATTACATTATCACATTGTGTACATATACATGTGTCTGTATCTTATATCTGTAGGTATAATCTGATCTCATTACATTATCACATTGTGTACATATACATGTGTCTGTATCTTATATCTGTAGGTATAATCTGATCTCATTACATTATCACATTGTGTACATATACATGTGTCTGTATCTTATATCTGTAGGTATATCAGATCTCATTACTGTATCACAATGTGTACATATACATGTGTCTTTATCTTATATCTGTAGGTATAATCAGATCTCATTACTTTATCACATTGTGTACATATACATGTGTCTGTATCTTATATCTGTATGTACAATCAGATCTCATTACTGTATCACATTGTGTACATATACATGTGTCTGTATCTTATATCTGTAGGTATAATCAGATCTCATTACTGTATCACATTGTGTACATATACATGTGTCTGTATCTTATATCTGTAGGTATAATCAGATCTCATTACTGTATCACACTGTGTACATATACATGTGTCTGTATCTTATATCTGTAGGTATAATCAGATCTCATTACTTTATCACACTGTGTACATATACATGTGTCTTTATCTTATATCTGTAGGTATAATCAGATCTCATTACTGTATCACACTGTGTACATATACATGTGTCTGTATCTTATATCTGTAGGTATAATCAGATCTCATTACTGTATCACATTGTGTACATATACATGTGTCTGTATCTTATATCTGTAGGTATAATCAGATCTCATTACTGTATCACATTGTGTACATATACATGTGTCTGTATCTTATATCTGTAGGTATAATCAGATCTCATTACTGTATCACACTGTGTACATATACATGTGTCTGTATCTTATATCTGTAGGTATAATCAGATCTCATTACTGTATCACATTGTGTACATATACATGTGTCTGTATCTTATATCTGTAGGTATAATCATATCTCATTACTTTATCACATTGTGTACATATACATGTGTCTGTATCTTATATCTGTAGGTATAATCAGATCTCATTACTGTATCACACTGTGTACATATACATGTGTCTGTATCTTATATCTGTAGGTATAATCAGATCTCATTACTGTATCACACTGTGTACATATACATGTGTCTGTATCTTATATCTGTAGGTATAATCAGATCTCATTACTTTATCACATTGTGTACATATACATGTGTCTGTATCTTATATCTGTAGGTATAATCAGATCTCATTACTGTATCACACTGTGTACATATACATGTGTCTGTATCTTATATCTGTAGGTATAATCAGATCTCATTACTTTATCACATTGTGTACATATACATGTGTCTGTATCTTATATCTGTAGGTATAATCAGATCTCATTACTTTATCACATTGTGTACATATACATGTGTCTTTATCTTATATCTGTAGGTATATTCAGATCTCATTACTGTATCACATTGTGTACATATACATGTGTCTGTATCTTATATCTGTAGGTATAATCAGATCTCATTACTTTATCACATTGTGTACATATACATGTGTCTGTATCTTATATCTGTAGGTATAATCAGATCTCATTACTGTATCACATTGTGTACATATACATGTGTCTGTATCTTATATCTGTAGGTATAATCAGATCTCATTACTTTATCACATTGTGTACATATACATGTGTCTTTATCTTATATCTGTAGGTATAGTCAGATCTCATTACTGTATCACATTGTGTGCATATACATGTGTCTTTATCTTATATCTGTAGGTATAATCAGATCTCATTACTGTATCACACTGTGTACATATACATGTGTCTGTATCTTATATCTGTAGGTATAATCAGATCTCATTACTGTATCACACTGTGTACATATACATGTGTCTGTATCTTATATCTGTAGGTCAGATCTCATTACTGTATCACATTGTTTACATATACATGTGTCTGTATCTTATATCTGTAGGTCAGATCTCATTACTGTATCACATTGTGTACATATACATGTGTCTGTATCTTATATCTGTAGGTATAATCAGATCTCATTACTTTATCACATTGTGTACATATACATGTGTCTGTATCTTATATCTGTAGGTATAATCAGATCTCATTACATTATCACACTGTGTACATATACATCTGTCTTTATCTTATATCTGTAGGTATAATCAGATCTCATTACTGTATCACATTGTGTACATATACATGTGTCTGTATCTTATATCTGTAGGTATAATCAGATCTCATTACTGTATCACACTGTGTACATATACATGTGTCTGTATCTTATATCTGTAGGTATAATCAGATCTCATTACTTTATCACATTGTGTACATATACATGTGTCTTTATCTTATATCTGTAGGTATAATCAGATCTCATTACTGTATCACACTTTGTACATATACATGTGTCATTATCTTATATCTGTAGGTATAATCAGATCTCATTACTGTATCACACTTTGTACATATACATGTGTCATTATCTTATATCTGTAGGTATAATCAGATCTCATTACTGTATCACACTTTGTACATATACATGTGTCATTATCTTATATCTGTAGGTATAATCAGATCTCATTACTGTATCACATTGTGTACATATACATGTGTCTGTATCTTATATCTGTAGGTATAATCAGATCTCATTACTTTTACACATTGTGTACATATACATGTGTCTGTATCTTATATCTGTAGGTATAATCAGATCTAATTACTGTATCACATTGTGTACATATACATGTGTCTGTATCTTATATCTGTAGGTATAATCAGATCTCATTACTGTATCACATTGTGTACATATACATGTGTCTGTATCTTATATCTGTAGGTATAATCATATCTCATTACTGTATCACATTGTGTACATATACATGTGTCTGTATGTTATATCTGTAGGTATAATCAGATCTCATTACTGTATCACATTGTGTACATATACATGTATCTGTATCTTATATCTGTAGGTATAATCAGATCTCATTACTGTATCACATTGTGTACATATACATGTGTCTGTATCTTATATCTGTAGGTATAATCAGATCTCATTACTTTATCACACTGTGTACATATACATGTGTCTTTATCTTATATCTGTAGGTATAATCAGATCTCATTACTGTATCACATTGTGTACATATACATGTGTATTTATCTTATATCTGTAGGTATAATCAGATCTCATTACTGTATCACACTGTGTACATATACATGTGTCTGTATGTTATATCTGTAGGTATAATCAGATCTCATTACTGTATCACACTGTGTACATATACATGTGTCTGTATCTTATATCTGTAGGTATAATCAGATCTCATTACTGTATCACACTGTGTACATATACATGTGTCTGTATGTTATATCTGTAGGTATAATCAGATCTCATTACTTTATCACATTGTGTACACATACATGTGTCTTTATCTTATATCTGTAGGTATAATCAGATCTCATTACTGTATCACATTGTGTACATATACATATGTCTGTATCTTATATCTGTAGGTATAAACAGATCTCATTACTGTATCACACTGTGTACATATACATGTGTCTGTATCTTATATCTGTAGGTATAATCAGATCTCATTACTGTATCACACACTGTACATATACATGTGTCTTTATCTTATATCTGTAGGTATAATCAGATCTCATTACTGTATCACACTGTGTACATATACATGTGTCTGTATCTTATATCTGTAGGTATAATCAGTTCTCATTACTGTATCACATTGTGTACATATACATGTGTCTGTATCTTATATCTGTAGGTATAATCAGATCTCATTACTGTATCACATTGTGTACATATACATGTGTCTGTATCTTATATCTGTAGGTATAATCAGATCTCATTACTGTATCACATTGTGTACATATACATGTGTCTGTATCTTATATCTGTAGGTATAATCAGATCTCATTACTGTATCACATTGTGTACATATACATGTGTCTGTATCTTATATCTGTAGGTATAATCAGATCTCATTACTGTATCACATTGTGTACATATACATGTGTCTGTATCTTATATCTGTAGGTATAATCAGTTCTCATTACTGTATCACATTGTGTACATATACATGTGTCTGTATCTTATATCTGTAGGTATAATCAGATCTCATTACTGTATCACACTGTGTACATATACATGTGTCTGTATCTTATATCTGTAGGTATAATCAGTTCTCATTACTGTATCACATTGTGTACATATACATGTGTCTGTATCTTATATCTGTAGGTATAATCAGATCTCATTACTTTATCCCATTGTGTACATATACATGTGTCAGTATCTTATATCTGTAGGTATAATCAGATCTCATTACTGTATCACATTGTGTACATATACATGTGTCTGTATCTTATATCTGTAGGTATAATCAGATCTCATTACTGTATCACATTGTGTACATATATATGTGTCTGTATCTTATATCTGTAGGTATAATCAGATCTCATTACTGTATCACATTGTGTACATATACATGTGTCTTTATCTTATATCTGTAGGTATAATCAGATCTCATTACTGTATCACACTGTGTACATATACATGTGTCTGTATCTTATATCTGTAGGTATAATCAGATCTCGTTACTGTATCACATTGTGTACATATACATGTGTCTGTATCTTATATCTGTAGGTATAATCAGATCTCGTTACTGTATCACATTGTGTACATATACATGTCTTTATCTTATATCTGTAGGTATAATCAGATCTCATTACTGTATCACATTGTGTACATATACATGTCTTTATCTTATATCTGTAGGTATAATCAGATCTCGTTACTGTATCACATTGTGTACATATAATTGTGTATTTATCTTATATCTTTAGGTATAATCAGATCTCATTACTTTATCACACTGTGTACATATAATTTTGTATTTATCTTATATCTGTAGGTATAATCAGATCTCATTACTTTATCACACTGTGTACATATAATTGTGTATTTATCTTATATATGTCCATAAACCAATCACCAATACTTGGAGAGAACAATGAAAAATTAATATTGTATTAGCTTATCTCTTCTATACCCCACTGGGAGTGTAATTTCTTCTACTGGCTGTGTTAACACAGCTTGGCCTCAAGGCAAAACACTTTCAGGATGGGTGGGGATACCACAGGCTACATAAACTATTTCATATAATATAAGGGTAATGGAAATACTTGTAAACCTTTTAATACACTTCAGCAGGTAAAATGGATCATTGGGAACAAATTAAAGGGGAGAACATTTTTTAGTAAATGTCCCTTTAAGGGAACGTAGCTATTCAGGTGAAAAAAAGGTACAAATCCCCTCATATTTAACAACAGGGTAAAATTAATAGCATACATGTTCTCTGTAATTTATTTTCTGCTAAACCTATGGTATCTAATATATAAATTAAAAACTGAAAGAAAGAAAATTAGAGAACCCTAATAACTGTGATGTTTCTGAACCTGTTCTTTTCTTATTGGAGACTGTGCCTATTGTCTATATATATATATTATACTGTGCCTATTGTCTATATATATTATACTGTGCCTATTGTCTATATATATTATACTGTGCCTATTGTCTATATATATATTATACTGTGCCTATTGTCTATATATATTATACTGTGCCTATTGTCTATATATATTATACTGTGCCTATTGTCTATATATATTATACTGTGCCTATTGTCTATATATATATTATACTGTGCCTATTGTCTATATATATTATACTGTGCCTATTGTCTATATATATTATACTGTGCCTATTGTCTATATATATATTATACTGTGCCTATTGTCTATATATATTATACTGTGCCTATTGTCTATATATATTATACTGTGCCTATTGTCTATATATATTATACTGTGCCTATTGTCTATATATATATTATACTGTGCCTATTGTCTATATATATTATACTGTGCCTATTGTCTATATATATTATACTGTGCCTATTGTCTATATATATATTATACTGTGCCTATTGTCTATATATATTATACTGTGCCTATTGTCTATATATATATTATACTGTGCCTATTGTCTATATATATATATATTATACTGTGCCTATTGTCTATATATATATTATACTGTGCCTATTGTCTATATATATTATACTGTGCCTATTGTCTATATATATATTATACTGTGCCTATTGTCTATATATATTATACTGTGCCTATTGTCTATATATATTATACTGTGCCTATTGTCTATATATATATATATATATATATTATACTGTGCCTATTGTCTATATATATATTATACTGTGCCTATTGTCTATATATATATTATACTGTGCCTATTGTCTATATATATTATACTGTGCCTATTGTCTATATATATATTATACTGTGCCTATTGTCTATATATATATATATATATATATATATATATATATATATATATTATACTGTGCCCATTGTCTATATATATATATATTATACTGTGCCTATTGTCTATATATATATATATATATATATATATATATATATATTATACTGTGCCCATTGTCTATATAGATATATATTATACTGTGCCTATTGTCTATATATATTATACTGTGCCTATTGTCTATATATATTATACTGTGCCTATTGTCTATATATATATATTATACTGTGCCCATTGTCTATATATATATAGTATACTGTGCCTATTGTCTATATATATATATATATATATATATATATATATATATATATTATACTGTGCCCATTGTCTATATATATATATATATATATATATATTATACTGTGCCTATTGTCTATATATATATATTATACTGTGCCTATTGTCTATATACATATTATACTGTGCCTATTGTCTATATATATATATATATTATACTGTGCCTATTGTCTATATATATTATACTGTGCCTATTGTCTATATATATATTATACTGTGCCTATTGTCTATATATATTATACTGTGCCTATTGTCTATATATATATATATATATATATATATATATATATATATTATACTGTGCCTATTGTCTATATATATATTATACTGTGCCTATTGCCTATATATATTATACTGTGCCTATTGTCTATATATATTATACTGTGCCTATTGTCTATATATATTATACTGTGCCTATTGTCTATATATTATACCGTGCCTATTGTCTATATATATATATTATACTGTGCCTATTGTCTATATATATTATACTGTGCCTATTGTCTATATATATATATATATATTATACTGTGCCCATTGTCTATATATATATATATATATATATATATATATATAAATATATTATACTGTGCCTATTGTCTATATACATATATTATACTGTGCCTATTGTCTATATATATATATATATATTATACTGTGCCTATTGTCTATATATATATATATATATATATATTATACTGTGCCTATTGTCTATATATATATTATACTGTGCCTATTGTCTATATATATTATACTGTGCCTATTGTCTATATATATATTATACTGTGCCTATTGTCTATATATATATATATATATATATATATATATATATATATATATATATATATTATACTGTGCCCATTGTCTATATATATATATATTATACTGTGCCTATTGTCTATATATATATATATATATATATATATATATATATTATACTGTGCCCATTGTCTATATAGATATATATTATACTGTGCCTATTGTCTATATATATTATACTGTGCCTATTGTCTATATATATTATACTGTGCCTATTGTCTATATATATATATATTATACTGTGCCCATTGTCTATATATATATAGTATACTGTGCCTATTGTCTATATATATATATATATATATATATATATATATATATATATATTATACTGTGCCCATTGTCTATATATATATATATATATATATATTATACTGTGCCTATTGTCTATATATATATATTATACTGTGCCTATTGTCTATATACATATTATACTGTGCCTATTGTCTATATATATATATATATTATACTGTGCCTATTGTCTATATATATTATACTGTGCCTATTGTCTATATATATATTATACTGTGCCTATTGTCTATATATATTATACTGTGCCTATTGTCTATATATATATATATATATATATATATATATATATTATACTGTGCCTATTGTCTATATATATATTATACTGTGCCTATTGCCTATATATATTATACTGTGCCTATTGTCTATATATATTATACTGTGCCTATTGTCTATATATATTATACTGTGCCTATTGTCTATATATTATACCGTGCCTATTGTCTATATATATATATATTATACTGTGCCTATTGTCTATATATATTATACTGTGCCTATTGTCTATATATATATATATATATTATACTGTGCCCATTGTCTATATATATATATATATATATATATATATAAATATATTATACTGTGCCTATTGTCTATATACATATATTATACTGTGCCTATTGTCTATATATATATATATATATTATACTGTGCCTATTGTCTATATATATATATATATATATATATATATATATATATATATTATACTGTGCCTATTGTCTATATATATATATATATTATACTGTGCCTATTGTCTATATATATATATTATACTGTGCCTATTGTCTATATATATATATATATATACATATATATATATATATATATATATATATATATATATTATACTGTGCCTATTGTCTATATATATATATTATACTGTGCCTATTGTCTATATATATTATACTGTGCCTATTGTCTATATATATATATTATACTGTGCCTATTGTCTATATATATATATATATATATATTATACTGTGCCTATTGTCTATATATATATTATACTGTGCCTATTGTCTATATATATTATACTGTGCCTATTGTCTATATATATATTATACTGTGCCTATTGTCTATATATATAATACTGTGCCTATTGTCTATATATATATATATATATATATATATATATATATATATATATATATTATACTGTGCCTATTGTCTATATATTGTCTATATATATTATACTGTGCCTATTGTCTATATATATATATATTATACTGTGCCTATTGTGTATATATATTATACTGTGCCTATTGTCTATATATATTATACTGTGCCTATTGTCTATATAAATTATAGATTATCTATAGGAGGTTGCTGGCTAGGATATGATTGATATTTTTTATTTATCCGGTGCTTCCTAGGGACAGTAATGTGGTGTATAGAGTCAGTGAATTGAAAATCATTTTTGTAATACATAAATTGTAATCCATAAAGCCGGTGAGGTAGCTCAGTTGGTAAACTACAAAAAAGATCCAAAGGTCACAGGTTCAAATCCCAGCAGGGCCGACTCAGCCCTTCATCCTTCCGAGGTCGATAAAATGAGTACCATTAAATTGGGTAATAATAACAACTATAACTATTCGGCTGCCGATTTGGTTAATTCCGAGAGCGAGCGCTGAAAAAGCCCTTTGAGTCCCACTGGGGGAAAGGCGCTATATAAATACTAATTATTATTATTATAAATCTATAACTTTGTATTCATAATAATTAGATACCATAAGTTGAACAATAATGTGATAAAAAGTAAGGGCCAGATTATGAGGCACGCTAACAGTTACACGCGAGTAATATCGAGTTTATCACGGCT